>NC_133287.1:13078999-13267804 GCF_005239225.2 Populus alba | reverse complement strand
GTGCATCGTGTAATTCATGATTTATGGCCACAATTCCATAAAGAACATGATCGACTTAGTCTTGGGAATCTGACTAAAAAAGACCCTGTTTGCCAGTTTTAAGAAAAATGGATGGGAAGCTTAATCCCGACCCATAGAGGGCGTTTAAGCCATTCTTGGACGTAAAACCAAAGGAAGATGTGAGCCACAATCACAACTACCTGTACCTACATGCTTTGTCAAAATAAATAAATAAAGAAAGAGAGTGTGAGACTACAGCTGGCCTACATGTAGGTGATATGATTGCATTTTCACTTTTTCATGTATAAATTCTTCTCTTCTTCCCTTCATTTCTACTCATCCCATACATTCATCAAAATATAGAAGTGTGTAGAAATGACAGGTTCCTCAAGTCATCACATAAGAAATATTTGTGTTTTCAGTGGATCCAGCCCTGGAAAGAAAAAGAGTTTTTAGAATCAAACAAATCATCTTGGTCAAGTACTAACTGAGAGAAAGATTCATTTAGTGTATGGGGGGGGCAGCCTTGGGTTAATGGAGGTGTTTCAATGGCTGCATTTTTAGTACTTAAAAAGTGCATGTTTATCAAGGTTTTATATCATTATTTTGCACTTGAAGTATCAATAACTCCTTAACTAAAGCATGTTTTATAATAACAAGTTTGATACTATAAGATACCTTAATTTATGGTAAATGCTCATCTTAAATGCAGGCCTATCACATAAATAAAAGGATTGATTGATGAGTTTAAATATTGAAAGTGAAACGACAAAGAGATGGCCAAACTTAAAAAAGAGATGTCGGTGTAGTCCAAACTGGAACATTGCTCGGTAAGTGGATCATATCTGGAGCTCTAGATCTCGGATTTAGGTCCATTTTATATGGATGGAAAGGTAAGACAAAGGCCTACAACTTTCATGGGAGCCCAAGATTTAAAAAGGCTGTTTTGAAGTCCAAACTAAAGGAACAACGAAGAAGTCCGAAGCTGTCCTGCAGCCCAGACACTATTTAGTGTTCAGCCCATATCTTGAGTTCTAGAAGTCCAAATGACCTCATCTTTTTTTTGTTGGAAGCTGAGACAATTTCCTAGAACATTCCTGAGGATAAGGATAAGGATTATGATGTTATCAATGACATTTTGTTCAGACAAGAAGATAAGGATTGTCACCAAAGTCAAGATGTGGTCACCCACTCATCAATTAGTCAACAAATCAATAGTTCCAAATTTTTGGCCTATAAAAGGAGGCACTTACCATGTATTAAGGCATCTTGGTTTCCAGATCAAGATCATGCTCTTGCTTTCTCTCTTTGTATTGCTTTATGTTTTGCTTTCATTAATATCAAGTTTATGCACTTAATTTCCTTTCCTTTACTTAAGTTAACTTCTTTCTCATTTATGTTCTTATCTTGTTCATCTATGTTTCTTTCTTTCATTATGTTTAGCTAAGTTAATTATGTCAAGGTGAAAAGGGTACACTAATGGTGTAAGAATAAGTACAATATAAACTTAACATGGACCTTAACGTTGGATACTAACATGTTTTATATTTGTTATCTTGTTCACTTTTAATACTTTGCTTGTTAAATGGTTAATCTAGATTTATGTTGCATAACACTTGGTACAACAAATACTTGGTACTTTCATAGCCTATGGTATAACCGACACTTGAGCTATGAAAGAAACTTGATTTGTTGTTAACATAAGTTATAATCATGAATGCCTGCCAACATTTACAAGTATTAGCTTTATTCGAATAAGATAACTAATGTAATCATGTTAACAATTTTTAATCTGATTGGAACCTCCTTTATGTGTGGTTTTTTTTTTTTGGTAAGCTGACTTATGTATTAAAAGAAAATGATACAAAGAATATAATGGGCATACCCAAGATTTTACAATGAGGACAGAAACGAAAATCAACAAATGGCTACAGGCTAGCCACAAACAAAACAAAAACTTGGACCAACTAGATATGCTAGGGGTACAAAAACAACCAGCTAAACATCAAATTAAGAGTCCATGTTATTGACCCTCCAAAGTCTTTGGATCCTTATGTTTTCATCTGTTTGTTGAACATTCCTTATCAAAACAAGCTTATCGCGAATGATACATTCGATTTGATCAAAAACCAAATTCGAAGCTTTAGACACATCTGCAAAGATCCTTGCATTCCGTTCTTGCCAGATACAATACACTGTAGCTGCGAAACCCAGTTTACGAGAAAAGTTGACGAAACTTTTTCCATGCCAAGAGACAGTGGCCAATCGAATCCATTCATCCAAGCTTTTTGTCATTCTTGGAATGTCGCATCTATCACAAACATTCCACCATAATGCTTTCGCAAAGGAGCATTCAAAGAACAAGTGGTTGTGATCTTCATTATTGCAGAGACAGAGTGAGCACCTATTGGGACCATGAATACCAAACCGATGAAGTCTATCCTGCGTTGAGAGTTTCCGTTGGATAGCCACCCAAAGAAGAAATGCATGTCTTGGGACAGCATTGTTGAACCACACGATGTCATGCCAATCAACCATTTGATGATGAATTCTTAGTTGTTCCCAAGCTACTTTGACTGAGAAACTCTGATTTGGCGAATCCAACCAAACAATCTCATCCTTTTGCCCCTTAGGAGTAGAGGTGGAAGGAATAGCTTCTAAAATGGGGTGCCAGCCAATAGCATGAGTGATAGGAATTCTCCATTCTAAGTTATTAATCAGCACGTTCACTCTCGCGTTGTGTTCCATACCTGAATCATAGATGAAACGTTCACCGTAGGTATCAGCGAGCGGGCTGTGAGGATGCCAATTGTCATTTGAAAATGGACACCACTCTTAAAAAATTAAAAAAGTATTTTCCCGCTCTGCCTCAGAATGCGATTACAAAAATTTACCGTGCTAGGTGTGAAAGATTGAGGTTGTTAATGAACCATGGAATTCCTGAAGATATTCGTTGGCTGATTGAAGCAAAGGTCCGATTATTAGGTGAGTCCTCCAATTCTTTCATTTCACACATGCCTGGAACAGGTAAAAAGCACTTTTGCAAAGAAACGTTGTGCAAAACGACTGAAAGTCTGTCACAGATGTGCCAGATGGACTTGTAATGCGGCATGTCGTTCTTTAGGAATGGTATCTGTAAACCGTGAAGATAAAATACAATTCATTAAGGATGGCCTGAGTAAGGGGTCTTTAGATAATCTTTTGTTGACCCTTGAGACGCATCCTAGTGGAGATGTGCATCGTGTAATTCATGATTTATGGCCACAATTCCATAAAGAACATGATCGACTTAGTCTTGGGAATCTGACTAAAAAAGACCCTGTTTGCCAGTTTTTAAGAAAAATGGATGGGAAGCTTATCCCCGACCCATAGAGGGCGTTTAAGCCATTCTTGGACGTAAAACCAAAGGAAGATGTGAGCCACAATCACAACTACCTGTACCTACATGCTTTGTCAAAATAAATAAATAAAGAAAGAGAGTGTGAGACTACAGCTGGCCTACATGTAGGTGATATGATTGCATTTTCACTTTTTCATGTATAAATTCTTCTCTTCCTTCCCTTCATTTCTACTCATCCCATACATTCATCAAATATAGAAGTGTGTAGAAATGACAGGTTCCTCAAGTCATCACATAAGAAATATTTGTGTTTTCAGTGGATCCAGCCCTGGAAAGAAAAAGAGTTTTTAGAATCAACAAATCATCTTGGTCAAGTACTAACTGAGAGAAAGATTCATTTAGTGTATGGGGGGGGCAGCCTTGGGTTAATGGGAGGTGTTTCAATGGCTGCATTTTTAGTACTTAAAAGTGCATGTTTATCAAGGTTTTATATCATTATTTTGCACTTGAAGTATCAATAACTCCTTAACTAAAGCATGTTTTATAATAACAAGTTTGATACTATAAGATACCTTAATTTATGGTAAATGCTCATCTTAAATGCAGGCCTATCACATAAATAAAAGGATTGATTGATGAGTTTAAATATTGAAAGTGAAACGACAAAGAGATGGCCAAACTTAAAAAAGAGATGTCGGTGTAGTCCAAACTGGAACATTGCTCGGTAAGTGGATCATATCTGGAGCTCTAGATCTCGGATTTAGGTCCATTTTATATGGATGGAAAGGTAAGACAAAGGCCTACAACTTTCATGGGAGCCCAAGATTTAAAAAGGCTGTTTTGAAGTCCAAACTAAAGGAACAACGAAGAAGTCCGAAGCTGTCCTGCAGCCCAGACACTATTTAGTGTTCAGCCCATATCTTGAGTTCTAGAAGTCCAAATGACCTCATCTTTTTTTTGTTGGAAAGCTGAGACAATTTCCTAGAACATTCCTGAGGATAAGGATAAGGATTATGATGTTATCAATGACATTTTGTTCAGACAAGAAGATAAGGATTGTCACCAAAGTCAAGATGTGGTCACCCACTCATCAATTAGTCAACAAATCAATAGTTCCAAATTTTGGCCTATAAAAGGAGGCACTTACCATGTATTAAGGCATCTTGGTTTCCAGATCAAGATCATGCTCTTGCTTTCTCTCTTTGTATTGCTTATGTTTTGCTTTCATTAATATCAAGTTTATGCACTTAATTTCCTTTCCTTTACTTAGTTAACTTCTTTCTCATTTATGTTCTTATCTTGTTCATCTATGTTTCTTTCTTTCATTATGTTTAGCTAAGTTAATTATGTCAAGGTGAAAAGGGTACACTAATGGTGTAAGAATAAGTACAATATAAACTTAACATGGACCTTAACGTTGGATACTAACATGTTTTATATTTGTTATCTTGTTCACTTTTAATACTTTGCTTGTTAAATGGTTAATCTAGATTTATGTTGCATAACACTTGGTACAACAAATACTTGGTACTTTCATAGCCTATGGTATAACCGACACTTGAGCTATGAAAGAAACTTGATTTGTTGTTAACATAAGTTATAATCATGAATGCCTGCCAACATTTACAAGTATTAGCTTTATTCGAATAAGATAACTAATGTAATCATGTTAACAATTTTTAATCTGATTGGAACCTCCTTTATGTGTGGTTTTTTTTTTTTGGTAAGCTGACTTATGTATTAAAAGAAAATGATACAAAGAATATAATGGGCATACCCAAGATTTACAATGAGGACAGAAACGAAAATCAACAAATGGCTACAGGCTAGCCACAACAAAACAAAAACTTGGACCAACTAGATATGCTAGGGGTACAAAAACAACCAGCTAAACATCAAATTAAGAGTCCATGTTATTGACCCTCCAAAGTCTTTGGATCCTTATGTTTTCATCTGTTTGTTGAACATTCCTTATCAAAACAAGCTTATCGCGAATGATACATTCGATTTGATCAAAAACCAAATTCGAAGCTTTAGACACATCTGCAAAGATCCTTGCATTCCGTTCTTGCCAGATACAATACACTGTAGCTGCGAAACCCAGTTTACGAGAAAAGTTGACGAAACTTTTTCCATGCCAAGAGACAGTGGCCAATCGAATCCATTCATCCAAGCTTTTTGTCATTCTTGGAATGTCGCATCTATCACAAACATTCCACCATAATGCTTTCGCAAAGGAGCATTCAAAGAACAAGTGGTTGTGATCTTCATTATTGCAGAGACAGAGTGAGCACCTATTGGGACCATGAATACCAAACCGATGAAGTCTATCCTGCGTTGAGAGTTTCCGTTGGATAGCCACCCAAAGAAGAAATGCATGTCTTGGGACAGCATTGTTGAACCACACGATGTCATGCCAATCAACCATTTGATGATGAATTCTTAGTTGTTCCCAAGCTACTTTGACTGAGAAACTCTGATTTGGCGAATCCAACCAAACAATCTCATCCTTTTGCCCCTTAGGAGTAGAGGTGGAAGGAATAGCTTCTAAAATGGGGTGCCAGCCAATAGCATGAGTGATAGGAATTCTCCATTCTAAGTTATTAATCAGCACGTTCACTCTCGCGTTGTGTTCCATACCTGAATCATAGATGAAACGTTCACCGTAGGTATCAGCGAGCGGGCTGTGAGGATGCCAATTGTCAAACCATAGAGAGGTTGTCATTCCATCTCCGATGACGTGCTTCATCTTCGGCCATGCTAAGGATCTGAGCTTTAGAATCTTTCCCCAAGCCCAAGAGCAGCTTCCTGGCGCCTTGATTGTCCAGAAATTCCTACCTCGCAAGAGATTGGATCTGATCCAAGTAGACCAGATTGAGCCATCTGAGTCATTGCACAAGTTCCAAATATGTTTCAACAAGGCAATCTTGTTCCATTCTGCTATCCTTTTTATGCCTAGCCCCCCCTCCTTTTTTGGAAGACATACCTGATCCCAAGCCACTTTAGCCCTGGTAGTGCTCATATCTGAACCTGACCAAAGAAAGGATCTCATAATTTGCTCAACATTTTTCACTACTTCCCCAGGTAATAGGAATAGAGATGCCCAATAGACCTGGATGGAGAATAAGACTGAGTTAATCAGTTGTACTCGCCCTGCGAAAGAGAGTGTTCTACAGGTCCAATGTCGAACTTTGGCGGTAATTCGATCCACGAGGCCCTTACAATTAACAGCCTTTAGTCTGGACGAGATAAGAGGCACTCCCAAATATTTCATAGGAAGCTCCCCCTCTCTAAACCCAAGAATACTGATAATCTGTTCCCTCTCAGCTCCTAACGAACCGCTCAAGAAGATGTCACTTTTGTTTGGATTTGGATATAGACCTGATAGAACCTGAAACTCTGTGAGTACATTTTTGATCATACGGATTGAATGTACATCCCCTTTGCTGAATATCATCAAGTCGTCGGCAAAGCAAAGATGAGAAATTCTGTCCTTCTTGCATCTCCAGTGGAACTTGAAGTTTTGGTTGGCACTCATATTGCAGAACAGCCCTGACAGGATTTCCATGCATAGGACAAACAAATATGGAGATAATGGATCACCTTGTCTCAGCCCTCTCCCCCCTTGGAAGTAACCCGCAAGTTCACCGTTGACGTTGATTGAGAATTGACATGATGTAACACAAACCATGATCCAATCAATGACTGTTCTAGGGAATCCCATTTTTATCAACGTAGCATCAACGAAATCCCACCGAACAGAGTCATAAGCCTTCATCAGGTCTACTTTCATAGCACAACGAGCAGGACCCGTAGTTGTGTGATAGCCTTTCATTAGTTCCTGAGACAAAAGAATATTGTCGCTGATTCTCCGTCCAGAGATAAAAGTTGTTTGATACGGACCTACTAAGGATGGTAAAACAACTTTCATTCTCCCAGCTAGAATCTTCGCGATGCATTTGTATACTGTATTGCAGCAAGATATAGGACGAAAATCTGTCAACCTCGTAGGATTAGCAACTTTAGGGATAAGGGAAATGGATGTAGCATTCATTTCTTTAAGCATTCTACGAGTCTGGAAGAAGGAGCTAACAGCGTTGATTACATCTTCCCCCACTATGTGCCACATTCTTTTGAAGAAACCTGCGTTGAAGCCATCTGGACCAGGAGCTTTGTTGTTTTTCAAACTAAACATAGCATGCTTAATCTCCTCTCTTTGTGACATCTTGTGCTAGTACATGCTGTTGAGTTGCCGACAATTTGTAAATAATTGCCGATTGCATCACTTCCTCGTTCAGGACCCTAGGCATCTGTTTCACTCCCAATACACGCTGGAAGTATGCAATTACTTCTGATTTGACTGCCTCGTGTCCTTCAGCGACTTCTCCATCCTCCCTTGTAACCGAGAGAAGCTTATTTCTATTCTGTCTACCATTTACTGATTTGTGAAAGTAGCTAGTATTCTGATCCCCCAAGCTAAGCCATTGTATCCTTGCCTTTTGTCTGAAAAAACACTCTTCCGCCCTGACAGTAGAAGCATAGTTACGAACAGCATCTCTTTCTCGCATACACAATGTTGGATCCTCAGGCGCTGTATGCAGAGCTTGTTGAGCCCTATCCATGTGATCTTTTGCATCTTTTACTCTATCGGAAATATTGGAGAAGTGAGTCTTATTGAAATGTTTAAGTTCCTGCTTTAGCTTCCTTAGTTTGCAACACAGTTGATACATTGGACACCCTCCTGAATGCTGATCCCATACTTTCTTCACCAAGGGCATGAACTCGTCATGATCCATCCACATATCGAAGAATCTGAATGGTTTCTTTATGTTCTGAACATTGCCAGTGACTTTTACCACCATGGGAGAATGATCTGACATACCAGCAGGCAAGAATCTCGCTTCCGACAATGGGAAGCGCATATTCCACTTCTCATTCACAAGCACTCTATCTAGTTTCCGCATAATCATATTCTCAGGACATTGGTTCGTCCAAGTATAATGCATACCTGAATACCGAAGATCATCCACTTTCGCTTCACGTATACATGTTTCCAATCTGTCCATATGACCAGCCCACGTAGAAGACCCCCCTAACCTCTCTGACTGGTTGCGAATAGCATTAAAGTCGCCCATAAGAATCCATGGGGTTGACTCCCATTCATCACTACGACTCACAATATCAGACCATAAAGCCTCACGTACAGATGCATTATTGTCTCCGTAAATGATTGAAGTATTAAAACAGATATTGGTAGCTAATATCATGACAGAAACATGGATAGCCTGGTCTGACATTCCCAGAACATCCACCTTCACCAAATCAGCATTCCAACAAACCCAAATACGACCACGACAAGAGAAATCATAATTATACAAGAATGACCAATTACGCAGAAGAAGTTGCGAAACATTATCTTTATTCCTGTCTCTAACCCGAGTTTCAACCAAACCAAAAAAAACCATCCTCTCTTGATGGATGAGCTGACGCAGTTCTGAATGCTTTATGGGATCATTCAAACCTCTAACATTCCAACATCCAATAATCATAGGGAAATAGAGAGGAGTACCAAACATCAACACACGGATTACCTTGACTTGCCCCCCTCCGAGGAGCTAGATTTCTTACTCTTCTTTGAAAAGCCTGGAGAACCCGTTTTCTTTTTTTCTAGAGAGTCTCTAGCCTTGCTAGCTAACTGATTAATAAAAGTTTCCCCGTCAGAAGAAATCGGACTTTGCGGACTTGTTGGGATCAGTGACGTCGACTCCTTATCATCATCTTCCTTACCTGTACCACCTCCCATAACTCTAATATCAACATTCACCTCATGACTAACAGGGTTCATGGTTGCATTACAGATGGTTGAACTTTGATCTAAAGAAGTACATGCATCCCCTTCCTCCGGCACCATGTCTGCTCGTAAGCTCTTCAAAATAAGAGGAGAGGTAGGATTTTCATCTTCATAACAACCAGCATTGGGCACATCTAATGTCGCAGATTCATTCGTATTACAATCAGCACTCTGTAAAGCAGATGCTAAACAACCATTCTCATTACAATTAAGCTCTTTAGATGCCAAACAATCATTCTCACCAATTGTAACACCCTTATTTCGTTTACCAACTACCTGCCATTGAAGCTGATTCTGCTTATTATCTGCATGTTTAGAGTTCACAGCTCCTATTTTCCTTTTGCCCTCTGCCCCCATTGTACGATCATCAACTTTACTGGTAGCACATATCGCTGTGGTATGTCCAAAGACATTGCAATTATTGCACCTTGAAGGAATCCATTCATAATCCGCTGAAATTGTTATGAATAACCCATTTGGACAGCGAAGGTCGTATTCCTTCACCAGCGTTTTCGAAGCTTCTATCTCAACGCAAACTCTTGCGTAGCTAAGCCTTTTACGCAACAATGTAGTAAGGTCAGCATGAAGGGGAACCCCAATAGCACTCGCTACATAACTCAGCCCCTTAACAGTCCAATACTCGAGAGGAACATTGTAGAGCTTAACCCATACCGGAACTCTATCCAGATCATCTTTCAAAAATTGCATGTTCGGATGCCAACGTTTAAGCACCAAAGGTCTGTTGGCCATGTGCCATGGGGCTCTCTCCAGAACATTAGTGGCGCGATCGACAGAATCAAAAGTGAAGAGAAAGAATCCATTATCAGAAGATAAAACTTCGGATAGACCGTGGGAGCCCCATATTCTTTTAGCAATAGAATTAACAACAGGATAGGGTAATTTCTGACCCACGAAATGACCAACTAGAGTGGATTTCCAAAGTTCACAGCCATCCTCAAACACATCAAGTGGAGGAGCTACTGTCACACGACCATCAGTTATTGCGGGGGGAGCAAAATGCAAGTTACGGACTGGATTCATATTAAGGGACATCCTACCCTTATTTTCATCAACATCAGAGCCCTTCAAAGCATTTAAAAAATTCAATTTGGGGCTAAGGTGTAGCTGTTCTTGTTGCTTAGACCCAACCTTCAACTCATCACCTTTAGAACCCAACACAGGATTCATGTCATGACTATTTTGCATGTCTTGGAGCTCTAATTGTAAAGTATGTCCAGATTTAACTCCATTGTGTTGTTCAATGTCAGAGCTAACCATTGGAACAAATTTGACAGCAGAACACAAAGACCAGCATACAAATACTAGAAAAAACTCAGTCCAAGAAGCACTAATAAGCGACCAGCACTATGATTGGAACACCGATCAGTTCAAACATCCCAACGGTTCAAAGGAAGATACACATGTTATGTATAACATATTCAAAAATCAGCACAGTTTAACGGTTGGATCGCCGCAAATCTTAATTATACCGAAACTGACCTGAGAATGACGACCTTCTGTTGAACATGTAGACAACGTTGCTGGAGGCTTAATTTCTAATCTCCACCGTTCAGAATGTGTATCATAACCCGATGCATCACATATCCAAAAATAAGCTTGATCCAACGGTGGAAGAAGGAGAAATATGCCGGCGGCTCTGACTATTCCGAGAAGGATTTCTCCAGAAATATTCAAATGGCTGGCTTCCGCAGGAGGAATCCAATATGGACGATCCCTCTGGACAGAATGTAGGCAATATAGATGTTCACAACATACCAAAAAATAGTCTGGATCCAACGGTATAACAAGGCAAAACGGGCCGGCGACTCTGACAGCACTAGGGGGTTTTCCAGAAAATTTCAATTGTCCAGATTTCTTAAACGGCGGAAGCTTTAGAAGATCCCTCCGGTCAGAATGTAGAAAATAGTTCAGTTCACAACATAACCAAATCTTGGCTTGATCCAACGGTGGTCGCCGGAGATATGGCTGTTGGAGCACCGCCCCTTTGAATCTTTCCTCTCTAACCTCTCTCTAACCTCTCTCTATACTCTATGGTTGAATCTTCCTTCCATTATGTGTGGTTTCCAATTGAGTAATAAGAGTTTATACTATACTTGTTTGAAGTACCATTAGTGGATCCTCTAACCTTGACATTTATTTTTATCATTGTTTAATCCTTACATTAATCTTTCAACTCAAAGTTCTCATTAATTTCTTCCTTCTCTTCTTTATTATTGTTGTTGTTTTTTTTATTATTATTATTATTATCTGTTCATAAACTCAGTATATAGGCTGGAAACCTGTGACCCGATCTTTTAGATCATTCTCAGGTATAACAACGCCACGTACTGAGTATTATTATTATTATTACTATTACTAGTACTACTATTGTTATTATTATCGTTATTATTGTTATTGTTGCGTTGTTATTTATAATTTATACAATTAACCTCTCTGTGGTTCGACCCCGGTCTTGCCGGGTTATTTATATCTTCGACACTCCTGCACTTGGGAGAAGACATCAAGCTTTTGGTCGTGTCACTATGGAAAAACAATTTCATTTTGTAACATTATTTTTAAGGAAGAAAAGCATATGTCATGCCAATGATAAATAGTTTAGAGAGATCTTCAAGGAAAAGAAAAAACACAGCATAAAAAAATCACAAGCATAAGCACAAGTCTTCCTATTAGTCGATGCTAAAACACACTGCCATTTCCATGCAAGTCATGAGGGGCTGAAGTAAAAGTCTCCAACAATGAATGAGAATGTGAAATACTAGTATACCTAAATCTTTATGCAGCAATCATTGTATGGCAACTAGCCATTCACACTTCACGACATTATACCCTCAAGATTGTCAATTTAATGTTTAATTCCTGGATTGTGCTGCTAATTATAAATCCAATAGTTTTCAAAACTAGTCTAGAAACAAGAATTTGATAAAGAATAACATAACTGTCAAATATTTTATTTTCAATGTAAGAATTAAACTCACCTTTCAGTTCATTGTTTAAAACTCCAAAATTATCTTGTAATAAATACACACATAAAGGACAAGGAACAACAACCAATGGAAGAAATAAGAGACTCACTACTTTTATAATGACAAGATCATGTTTATTTTCCTTTTTGTCAACAACATACATGTCCTTCTATGCTTCGACTAACAATTTGGGGCACATTTTGCGAGATTCATAAAATCACTACATGAAGAAACCTTATACATGTCCAAACATCTAACATCTACTGAACTCAATTAATTTATGTTTAGCTCATTGGAGTTCCTTACCATAAATAGTATATTCTAGAGATTTTCGCTGCTTGTCTAGCTGCTAATATTTTCTCAACTCCCTTTTCTCTTCATACTGGTCCTTCAGCCTCTCATCCAAGTATTGAACTACTTGAATTATTTGTTTTCTATTGATCCCTGTTTAACAGAGAAAAGAAAATTATACACATTGAAAAACCATCAATAAAAGAAAACCCAACTCAACTATCTCTTCCTTGCATGTTTCCAAAATAAGTTTCAAACTTTCACGGCATCCCACACTCAAGACACTCAGAGTCTGTCAACAATGTCAATGATGTTATCTACTAAATGTCACAAGAAACACATGAAATTTAAAAATCAATAGAAAAAGAATATACACAATTTTTAGCAAAAATTAAGCACTAATAAAAGGTTGAAGGAATCAAATATTTTGTCATGGTGTCTCTCTTCATACACTATAGTGCCACTAATTTCTTTCAATAATGATAGACACTCAAAGTCTTTCATTAATGTCACGAGAAACAAAAGTAATTTTAAAATTAGTAGGAAAATGATACAAATAATTTTTGGGAAAATTAAGCAATAAAAAAAGGTTCAAATAATCAAACCTTTCCTTGTTGCTCTACATCGTATAGATTGGAGCAAAAGAATCAACCACTTTCCAATAAATTCATAACTTCAGTTTTTCTAAAAAATATTACTTTCAATCATTGATCTTTCAGAAACAAAGGAAAAGGCAATGAGAAATAGAGTGCATAAAGAACATAGATGAACGTGATGTGCTTTCCATCCAAAAAGTACTCATTCTTTTTCAAACCAATTGTAAGGAGATGCAATTCCTCCTAATCAACCATTTGTGAAAACATATGCTTAACAAGTGAGAGGGCAAAACGAAAACATTAAATGAATGCACGCCATATGTAACAATTTCTCTTATAAGGAAAGGTAACATGGATCCAAGGGACATTGTATAAAGAAATTTGCAGTCATATTAAAATAAAATAGAAATAAAGAAGCACCAATAAATTTTTTCCTCCTACAAAATTCTCTCATGACTTGCACACATAACAATATATAAATTTCAATAACAAGAAAACCCAAAAAAGTGTAGCGAACATTTACTATCACAAAGATAGTCAAGTCAGCGGCTTGCTATTTGTGGCGGCCATCGATAGTGAAGATGGTGCCAATTGGTTGATACGGAGACTGAGAAAGTGAAATAGAGACTTCCAACCCAACCAATTTAGGAAGCCAGGAGAGTGAGGGCTTGGCATGACAGTAGTCATGTTTAAGCGACCCGCCAAGATTGATGAAGTTGAAGATTCCAAGAGGTAGCAATTGAAGACAACGTCCTAATAAAAAATTAACTACCTTGGTTAATTTATATGATAAAAGACTTCACAAAGAACTACACGGAGAATGAGCACTTTGAATAAGAAAAGAGAAATCAGGCTCCTTTCATCTTTTTAGGGTTGGGAGGGATGACAAAAAAAGAAAAAAAATTGTATGGTTGCAAATATAGAGCACTTCTCTGTATCCCCCCTAGTTCTTCCGTAAAGCATTACAAGTTTGCCAATTTTATGGATAGATGCAAGGATAAGGGCAGAATCCTAGATTATTATCCCAATCAATGGTGGCCATAGTTTTGACTTGATGCGGACCAGCCCAGAAACACCAGCAAGGACCCATTACATGTTCCAAATGAACCAATGACTCGGTCCAAGACAAAGACATTGAAAGACGCATTGAATGCATTGGTTTTGAAGGTTTCCACCAAGTCAGAATTGGACGGTCCATTGGAGTATCAAGAGGAGATCCTAGTACATCTTATCCATGTGGAAGAGGGGTCCAATACAACCTTATTTGGGCCATGAGATAAGGGCTTTATTTTATTTTGTTAGCTACAGCCCAAGGCTTGTTTGGGCTTAATTCATACTTTGTTTTAAGCTAGGATCCAAGGCTTGTTTGGATTAAGTTATGGGCTTTTCATTTTTGGGTTATGGGCTTTTCATTTTTGGGTTTTGGGCCAGTTTTGAGTGGACCTCATATAAGTCCACATAAAGGGTCCATTAGGGTTAACTTTTCAAGAACTATTTAAACTCATGTAGGCCAAAATTTCGGCAGCTTTGATGATTATTATTATGAATTTTTCAGTTTTAACGTGTGAGAGTGATTCTTGCATTCTTCAGTTCTTGAACGAACTGAATCTGACTTATCGAAGATTAACTGGCTTCGTGGCGTCATTCTACTCATTCCAATAGTGTTGGTGCCTTGGGGCAGGTTTCCATTGTGTCGCACTCATATCAGACCTATTTCGGCTTTCCGGGATCAGATCTCAATCTTGATTGTGGGTTGCGTGACCACGTGATCACGAGGTTCGCATCATGACTTTTTGAACTTCTGAACTAAAATTAAGCCTCATCAGAGACCAAATAATTCAAAAGAAATTTTGAAGCATTGTGGGAGAAGATTTGTAATGATAAATTATAAGCTCATATGTTAGAAGAAGGAAAAATATGAGCATAAAAATCAGGATCCTTCTCCTTTTGTAATAAGATCTGGACCATTATTTATCCTCTACACATCAAAAAGAAAAGGGAAGTAGGTTATAAAGAATTACCAGGATGCGATTTTTGGAATTATCAAACACAGTCTCTACGAAAGCAAATAAAACTTGATGCCCTGCACCTACCTCTTAAATAATATCAATAATTAGAATACAAACTTAAAAGGGTGACATCCATCCACACATCAGGATGAAAAAGGAAGTAGGTTACGAAGTATTACGGAGATGCGATTGTCAAAATTATGAAACACAATCTCTAGGAAAGCAGATAATACTTGATGCCTTGCACCTACATGTTAAACAACAAACAATCATTAGAATACAAACTTAAAAGTGTGACATTAAGAAAATACCTCAATCTCATTATATGTAAATGAGATAGTGCATGATGAAACGTACATGGAGTAGTTGATGTCTATCACTAACGGTGTAGGTTTTGGAAGAGATCACTAAATACAAAGTGAATGGCTACTAAAGAAACATACTACAAGCTCATAACATGAGTCTTATATCAATTAACTCCAGTAAAATCCCTTAGCACCAACTGCAAAAAGCACAAGATAGCCCATTTTAAATGGATCAAGTCGAAGTCAATTTCATATTGTAGCTTTGCTGGAAAATTGGGTTGCCTGAACTTGCATTTGATAGAGGATGTTAAGATGCCTTTCATGCTCTATTATACTACAAGTTGCCAAAAACTATTTATGAAAGATAGATATTGCACATAGCAAAGGCCTATCTACCACATGCCAAACTCAATTTCATATTGCAGCCATTTGTCATGGGCAGCTTTGTTGGAAAGTTAGGATGCATGAAATTGTTTTTTATAGAGGATTCTAAGATGCTTTTCATGCGATTATACTGCAAGTTGCCAAAAACTATTTATGAAAGAAAGATACTACTGCACATAGCAAAAGCCCATCTACCACATAAAAGTGACTTCTCCTGGCATGACCATCAAGATAAAGAAAGAAAATACACTTCAAGGGTTGGGTATAAGGGAAAACAAGAAATTTGGAAAAGAAAAGAAATGGAAATGAAAACGAAATTGGAAACTGAAACTGAAACTTTTTAATGAATAAATCTATCAACAAACAATTTTTACTCACTTGAAATCATGACTGATCCAAGGCTTTATTTATATGTTATAGGTAATGGAACTGCAGCTTACCCTAGATAGAATCTGAATGCAATCTAATCTTTGGCATGTTCACTTTAAATACTGGTCAAGACTAAAACCCATATACTAACACCAAGCAATCTGACAATTCTAAGGGTAGATAGAACAATAGCACCTAGTCCATGTGCAACAAACAAAAGCATGAACAAACTTTAAAATTCTCAGGCTTACATCTTTGTGATACCATTTTTCTTTGTAACTTGTTGTTCATATAAGGGAATAATATAGTCAAGATCCTTCAAAGAATCCTGTATTTTTTGTTGTAGAATATCAAGTATTTCATAGCATCATCCTGAAAGCATACTGCAATTTAAATAAAAGCATTTAGCATTCTTTATCCCCAAAAATTAATTAGCTTTGTGTGTTAAAATTAGTAAAGATAAAAATAAGCTTATATGTTAGAAGAAGAAAAAAATGAAAAAAAAAAAAACAAATCATGATCCTTCTCCTTTTATAATAAGATGTGGACCATTATTCACTCCATACCTCAGAAAAGAAAAGGAAGTAGGTTATGAAGTATTACCGGGATGTGATTGCCAGAATTATCAACACAATCTTGACAAAAGCAAATAAAACTTGATGTCGTGCTCCTTCCTAGTAAATAACAACAATCATTAGAATACAAACTTAAAACGGTGACATTGAGAAAATACCTCAATCTCATAGATTCAAAATAAGATAGTGTATGGCGTAACATACATGGTATTGTTGATGCCTGTCATCATTGCGTAGGTTGTGTGATGCGAACCTCGTGATCACGCAACCCACAATCAAGATTGAGATCTGATCCCGGAAAGCCGAAATAGGTCTGATATGAGTGCGACACAATGGAAACCTGCCCCAAGGCACCAACACTATTGGAATGAGTAGAATGACGCCACGAAGCCAGTTAATCTTCGATAAGTCAGATTCAGTTTGTTTAAGAACTGAAGAATGCAAGAATCACTCTCACACGTTAAAACTGAAAAATTCAGAATAATAATCATCAAAGCTGCCGAAATTTTGGCCTACATGAGTTTAAATAGTTCTTGAAAAGTTAACCCTAATGGACCCTTTATGTGGACTTATATGAGGTCCACTTAAAACTGGCCCAAAACCCTAAAATGAAAAGCCCATAACTTAATCCAAACAAGCCTTGGATCCTAGCTTAAAACAAAGTATGAATTAAGCCCAAAGAAGCCTTGGGCTGTAGATAACAAAATAAAATAAAGCCCTTATCTCATGGCCCAAATAAGGTTGTATTGGACCCCTCTTGCACATGGATAAGATGTACTAGGATCTCCTCTTGATACTCTAATGGACCTTCCAATTCTGACTTGGTGGAAACCTTCAAAACCAATGCATTCAATGCGTCTTTCAATGTCTTTGTCTTGGACCGAGTCATGGGTCCATTTGGAACATGTAATGGGTCCTTGCTGGTGTTTCTGGGCTGGTCCGCATCATCCCCTCTCTCCTCGAAAGGATTCGACCTCGAATCAAAATCTGTGTCAAACAAAGTAAGATCAGCAACATTAAAGGTAGCACTAACACTATACTCACCTGGAAGGTCAATTTTGTATGCGTTGTCATTGATTCTCTCTAAAACCTAAAAAGGACCATCACCACGAGGCTGTAATTTTGATTTCCTTTGGTTAGGAAATCGTTCCTTACGAATGTGCACCCATACCCAATCACCGGGTTGGAAAACAACTCCCTTATTTGCTTTAGAAGCATAAAGTCTGTTTTTTTTCTCTATTTATAGTCAAACTCCCTCATGGAGTTCTCTCACCATCTTTGCCTTCTTTTCACCATCTAAACTTACCCTTTCTTCAAAAGATAAAGGAATTAAATCCATAGGAGTTAGTGGATTAAAACCATAAACAATTTCAAAAGGAGAAAAAGTAGTAGTTGAATGCACAGTTCTATTATAAGCAAACTCAACAAACGGCAAACATTCTTCCCAACTTTTCAAATTCTTTTGAATTACAGCACGTAAAAGTTGGGATGATGTTCTATTCACTACCTCAGTTTGTCCATCTGTTTGAGGATGGCATGTTGTCGAAAATAAGAGTTTAGTTCCCAACTTTCCCCATAAGGTCTTACAAAAGTAACTAAGAAACTTAACATCACGATCTGACACTATACTCTTAGGAATGCCATGCAAACGTACAATCTCTCTAAAGAACAAGTCTGCGATATGAGATGCATCATCTGTTTTATGGCATGCAATGAAATGCGCCATTTTAGAAAACCTATCTACCACAACAAAGATAGAGTCTCTACCTTTCTTTGACCTAGGTAAACCTAAAACAAAGTCCATAGAGATATCTACCCAAGGTTCAGTAGGCACAGGTAGTGGTGTATATAGTTCATGCGGTTGTACTCTAGATTTTGCCTTTCTACAAGCAATGCACTGTTCACAAATTCGTTGCACATCTCTTTTCATCTTTGGGCAATAGAAATGCTCATGCAATACATCCAAGGTTGTTGCAACCCCAAAGTGACCCATTAAACCACCCCCATGTGCTTCACGAACAAGCAATTCACGCAAAGAACTAGCAGGAACACACAATGTATTTTCTTTGAACAAATAACCATCCATCAAATAAAATTTACCAAAAGCCGAATGTCCACATGCATTATAAATCTCAGCAAAGTCAGAATCATTATCATACAATTCCTTCACATATTCAAAACCTAACAATCTAGTATTCATGGTGTGTAAAAGAACATACCTGCGCGAGAGTGCATCAGCTACGATGTTCTCTTTCCCTTGCTTATACTTGATTACGTAAGGAAAAGTTTCAATGAATTCAACCCATTTTGCATGCCTCCTATTCAACTTACCTTGTCCTTTCAGATGTTTCAAGGACTCATGATCTGAATGGATTACGAACTCTTTTGGCCACAAGTAATGTTGCCATGTCTCAAGTGCTCTTACCAAAGCATAGAGTTCTTTGTCGTAAGTGGGATAGTTCAAGGTCGCTCCACTTAACTTCTCACTGAAATACGCAATAGGTCTCCGATCCTGCATCAAAACAACACCTATTCCTATTCCAGACGCATTACATTCTATTTCAAATGCTTTTGTGATGCGAACCTCGTGATCACGTGGTCACGCAACCCACAATCAAGATTGAGATTTGATCCCGGAAAGCCGAAATAGGTCTGATATGAGTGCGACACAATGGAAACCTGCCCCAAGGCACCAACACTATTTGAATGAGTAGAATGACGCCACGAAGCCAGTTAATCTTCAATAAGTCAGATTCAGTTCATTCAAGAACTGAAGAATGCAAGAATCACTCTCACACGTTAAAACTGAAAAATTCAGAATAATATTCATCAAAGCTCCGAAATTGTGGCTTACATGAGTTTAAATAGTTCTTGAAAAGTTAACCCTAATGGACCTCTTATGTGGACTTATATGAGGTCCACTCAAAACTGGCCCAAAACCCTAATCTAAAAAGCCCATAACCTGATCCAAACAAGCCTTGGATCCTAGCTGAAAACAAACTATTAATTAAGCCCAAACATGAAAGAAAATAATAAAAATAAGTAACTTGTCATTAAATACCACCAGCCCTTCTTTCCTTGTGTAGCTAGGATGAATAAGGAATCCTTATAAGAAAAGGATTCTGAAACATTAATGAATCCTTGCCACACTAGGAGATTATATTGCAACTCATTAAAGATCCTTGTGGAACTAGGAAATTCCCAAAACCAGCTCCCACATCCTTGGAGGAAAAGAATCCTAATCAAATAGGAAGTCCACACGTCAAATGGAAGTAAATAACAAAATCCGTACAGCCTCTATTGACCAGTATTGGGGTGACTTCCCGAACTCCGATTGACCTGCCATTTTAACCCAAGGTAGTAAGATATGTCTGGAGAGTCCACATAAAATATTAGCCCGATCCAACGGTCGGATTGAGAATTATGACTGTTGCCGTAAACCTGGACTGTTGCGCTTTTTACGCCAAAATCCGAATCTGACCTTACTTGGGTCGTATCACAGGGCTGAACCGTATCATTCCCTCCCTCTTCAAGAAGATTCGCCCTCGAATCTTGAATAGCATTAATGGTGACTTCAGTAGCCTCTTGTTTAAGCCTTCGGAATCCCCTTATTGCTAACACCTTTCTCCAACAACACTGTATAGAAGTAGTGACTGACAAGAATTTCAAATAAGCACGCCGTACCAACCACTTGCGTACATACTTTTGAATGATAACCACAGCGACTCTCCTTCGTCTTTCATCTTTTTTTTTGGTAAGTTGACTTATGTATTAAAAGAAAATGATACAAAGAATATAATGGGCATACCCAAGATTTACAATGAGGACAGAAACGAAAACCAACAAATGGCTACAGGCTAGCCACAACAAAACAAAAACTTGGACCAACTAGATATGCTAGGGGTACAAAAACAACCAGCTAAACATCAAATTAAGAGTCCATGTTATTGACCCTCCAAAGTCTTTGGATCCTTATGTTTTCATCTGTTTGTTGAACATTCCTTATCAAAACAAGCTTATCGCGAATGATACATTCGATTTGATCAAAAACCAAATTCGAAGCTTTAGACACATCTGCAAAGATCCTTGCATTCCGTTCTTGCCAGATACAATACACTGTAGCTGCGAAACCCAGTTTACGAGAAAAGTTGACGAAACTTTTTCCATGCCAAGAGACAGTGGCCAATCGAATCCATTCATCCAAGCTTTTTGTCATTCTTGGAATGTCGCATCTATCACAAACATTCCACCATAATGCTTTCGCAAAGGAGCATTCAAAGAACAAGTGGTTGTGATCTTCATTATTGCAGAGACAGAGTGAGCACCTATTGGGACCATGAATACCAAACCGATGAAGTCTATCCTGCGTTGAGAGTTTCCGTTGGATAGCCACCCAAAGAAGAAATGCATGTCTTGGGACAGCATTGTTGAACCACACGATGTCATGCCAATCAACCATTTGATGATGAATTCTTAGTTGTTCCCAAGCTACTTTGACTGAGAAACTCTGATTTGGCGAATTCCTTCGTCTTTCATCCTTTTGGCGTTGTACCTCTTTTTCCCATGAAGCTTCAAGATCATAGAATCATCTTCTACACTTATCAACTTCTCGTTCTAGAACCCCCAAACCATGGCTTAGTATTTCGCATCGTTGATCTACAATCCTCCTCTGTTCCCTCTCCCTTAGTGAATACATGACACAGACAGGGGAAAAAAACAAGAAGACGACGACAAGAATAGAGTTTATAGCATGAAGAACTTCATTATTGCAGAGACAGAGTGAGCACCTATTGGGACCATGAATACCAAACCGATGAAGTCTATCCTGCGTTGAGAGTTTCCGTTGGATAGCCACCCAAAGAAGAAATGCATGTCTTGGGACAGCATTCTTGAACCACACGATGTCATGCCAATCAACCATTTGATGATGAATTCTTAGTTGTTCCCAAGCTACTTTGACTGAGAAACTCTGATTTGGCGAATCCAACCAAACAATTTCATCCTTTTGCCCCTTAGGAGTAGAGGTGGAAGGAATAGCTTCTAAAATGGGGTGCCAGCCAATAGCATGAGTGATAGGAATTCTCCATTCTAAGTTATTAATCAGCACGTTCACTCTCGCGTTGTGTTCCATACCTGAATCATAGATGAAACGTTCACCGTAGGTATCAGCGAGCGGGCTGTGAGGATGCCAATTGTCAAACCATAGAGAGGTTGTCATTCCATCTCCGATGACGTGCTTCATCTTCGGCCATGCTAAGGATCTGAGCTTTAGAATCTTTCCCCAAGCCCAAGAAGCAGCTTCCTGGCGCCTTGATTGTCCAGAAATTCCTACCTCGCAAGAGATTGGATCTGATCCAAGTAGACCAGATTGAGCCATCTGAGTCATTGCACAAGTTCCAAATATGTTTCAACAAGGCAATCTTGTTCCATTCTGCTATCCTTTTTATGCCTAGCCCCCCCTCCTTTTTTTGGAAGACATACCTGATCCCAAGCCACTTTAGCCCTGGTAGTGCTCATATCTGAACCTGACCAAAGAAAGGATCTCATAATTTGCTCAACATTTTTCACTACTTCCCCAGGTAATAGGAATAGAGATGCCCAATAGACCTGGATGGAGAATAAGACTGAGTTAATCAATTGTACTCGCCCTGCGAAAGAGAGTGTTCTACAGGTCCAATGTCGAACTTTGGCGGTAATTCGATCCACGAGGCCCTTACAATTAACAGCCTTTAGTCTGGACGAGATAAGAGGCACTCCCAAATATTTCATAGGAAGCTCCCCCTCTCTAAACCCAAGAATACTGATAATCTGTTCCCTCTCAGCTCCTAACGAACCGCTCAAGAAGATGTCACTTTTGTTTGGATTTGGATATAGACCTGATAGAACCTGAAACTCTGTGAGTACATTTTTGATCATACGGATTGAATGTACATCCCCTTTGCTGAATATCATCAAGTCGTCGGCAAAGCAAAGATGAGAAATTCTGTCCTTCTTGCATCTCCAGTGGAACTTGAAGTTTTGGTTGGCACTCATATTGCAGAACAGCCCTGACAGGATTTCCATGCATAGGACAAACAAATATGGAGATAATGGATCACCTTGTCTCAGCCCTCTCCCCCCTTGGAAGTAACCCGCAAGTTCACCGTTGACGTTGATTGAGAATTGACATGATGTAACACAAACCATGATCCAATCAATGACTGTTCTAGGGAATCCCATTTTTATCAACGTAGCATCAACGAAATCCCACCGAACAGAGTCATAAGCCTTCATCAGGTCTACTTTCATAGCACAACGAGCAGGACCCGTAGTTGTGTGATAGCCTTTCATTAGTTCCTGAGACAAAAGAATATTGTCGCTGATTCTCCGTCCAGAGATAAAAGCTGTTTGATACGGACCTACTAAGGATGGTAAAACAACTTTCATTCTCCCAGCTAGAATCTTCGCGATGCATTTGTATACTGTATTGCAGCAAGATATAGGACGAAAAATCTGTCAACCTCGTAGGATTAGCAACTTTAGGGATAAGGGAAATGGATGTAGCATTCATTTCTTTAAGCATTCTACGAGTCTGGAAGAAGGAGCTAACAAGCGTTGATTACATCTTCCCCCACTATGTGCCACATTCTTTTTGAAGAAACCTGCGTTGAAGCCATCTGGACCAGGAGCTTTGTTGTTTTTCAAACTAAACATAGCATGCTTAATCTCCTCTCTTGTGACATCTTGTGCTAGTACATGCTGTTGAGTTGCCGACAATTTGTAAATAATTGCCGATTGCATCACTTCCTCGTTCAGGACCCTAGGCATCTGTTTCACTCCCAATACACGCTGGAAGTATGCAATTACTTCTGATTTGACTGCCTCGTGTCCTTCAGCGACTTCTCCATCCTCCCTTGTAACCGAGAGAAGCTTATTTCTATTCTGTCTACCATTTACTGATTTGTGAAAGTAGCTAGTATTCTGATCCCCCAAGCTAAGCCATTGTATCCTTGCCTTTTGTCTGAAAAAAACACTCTTCCGCCCTGACAGTAGAAGCATAGTTACGAACAGCATCTCTTTCTCGCATACACAATGTTGGATCCTCAGGCGCTGTATGCAGAGCTTGTTGAGCCCTATCCATGTGATCTTTTGCATCTTTTTACTCTATCGGAAATATTGGAGAAGTGAGTCTTATTGAAATGTTTTAAGTTCCTGCTTTAGCTTCCTTAGTTTGCAACACAGTTGATACATTGGACACCCTCCTGAATGCTGATCCCATACTTTCTTCACCAAGGGCATGAACTCGTCATGATCCATCCACATATCGAAGAATCTGAATGGTTTCTTTATGTTCTGAACATTGCCAGTGACTTTTTACCACCATGGAGAATGAATCTGACATACCAGCAGGCAAGAATCTCGCTTCCGACAATGGGAAGCGCATATTCCACTTCTCATTCACAAGCACTCTATCTAGTTTCCGCATAATCATATTCTCAGGACATTGGTTCGTCCAAGTATAATGCATACCTGAATACCGAAGATCATCCACTTTCGCTTCACGTATACATGTTTCCAATCTGTCCATATGACCAGCCCACGTAGAAGACCCCCCTAACCTCTCTGACTGGTTGCGGATAGCATTAAAGTCGCCCATAAGAATCCATGGGGTTGACTCCCATCCATCACTACGACTCACAATATCAGACCATAAAGCCTCACGTACAGATGCATTATTGTCTCCGTAAATGATTGAAGTATTAAAACAGATATTGGTAGCTAATATCATGACAGAAACATGGATAGCCTGGTCTGACATTCCCAGAACATCCACCTTCACCAAATCAGCATTCCAACAAACCCAAATACGACCACGACAAGAGAAATCATAATTATACAAGAATGACCAATTACGCAGAAGAAGTTGCGAAACATTATTCTTTATTCCTGTCTCTAACCCGAGTTTCAACCAAACCAAAAAAAAACCATCCTCTCTTGATGGATGAGCTGACGCAGTTCTGAATGCTTTATGGGATCATTCAAACCTCTAACATTCCAACATCCAATAATCATAGGGAAATAGAGAGGAGTACCAAACATCAACACACGGATTACCTTGACTTGCCCCCCCTCGAGGAGCCAGATTTCTTACTCTTCTTTTGAAAAAGCCTGGAGAACCCGTTTTCTTTTTTTTCTAGAGAGTCTCTAGCCTTGCTAGCTAACTGATTAATAAAAGTTTCCCCGTCAGAAGAAATCGGACTTTGCGGACTTGTTGGGATCAGTGACGTCGACTCCTTATCATCATCTTCCTTACCTGTACCACCTCCCATAACTCCAATATCAACATTCACCTCATGACTAACAGGGTTCATGGTTGCATTACAGATGGTTGAACTTTGATCTAAAGAAGTACATGCATCCCCTTCCTCCGGCACCATGTCTGCTCGTAAGCTCTTCAAAATAAGAGGAGAGGTAGGATTTTCATCTTCATAACAACCAGCATTGGGCACATCTAATGTCGCAGATTCATTCGTATTACAATCAGCACTCTGTAAAGCAGATGCTAAACAACCATTCTCATTACAATTAAGCTCTTTAGATGCCAAACAATCATTCTCACCAATCGTAACACCCTTATTTCGTTTACCAACTACCTGCCATTGAAGCTGATTCTGCTTATTATCTGCATGTTTTAGAGTTCACAGCTCCTATTTTCCTTTTGCCCTCTGCCCCCCATTGTACGATCATCAACTTTACTGGTAGCACATATCGCTGTGGTATGTCCAAAGACATTGCAATTATTGCACCTTGAAGGAATCCATTCATAATCCGCTGAAATTGTTTATGAATAACCCATTTGGACAGCGAAGGTCGTATTCCTTCACCAGCGTTTTCGAAGCTTCTAATCTCAACGCAAACTCTTGCGTAGCTAAGCCTTTTACGCAACAATGTAGTAAGGTCAGCATGAAGGGGAACCCCAATAGCACTCGCTACACAACTCAGCCCCTTAACAGTCCAATACTCGAGAGGAACATTGTAGAGCTTAACCCATACCGGAAACTCTATCCAGATCATCTTTCAAAAATTGCATGTTCGGATGCCAACGTTTAAGCACCAAAGGTCTGTTGGCCATGTGCCATGGGGCTCTCTCCAAACATTAGTGGCGCGATCGACAGAATCAAAAGTGAGAGAAAGAATCCATTATCAGAAGATAAAACTTCGGATAGACCGTGGGAGCCCCATATTCTCTTAGCAATAGAATTAACAACAGGATAGGGTAATTTCTGACCCACGAAATGACCAACTAGAGTGGATTTCCAAAGTTCACAGCCATCCTCAAACCACATCAAGTGGAGGAGCTACTGTCACACGACCATCAGTTATTGCGGGGGGGAGCAAAATGCAAGTTACGGACTGGATTCATATCAAGGGACATCCTACCCTTATTTTCATCAACATCAGAGCCCTTCAAAGCATTTAAAAAATTCAATTTGGGGCTAAGGTGTAGCTGTTCTTGTTGCTTAGACCCAACCTTCAACTCATCACCTTTAGAACCCAACACAGGAGTCATGTCATGACTATTTAGCATGTCTTGGAGCTCTAATTGTAAAGTATGTCCAGATTTAACTCCATTGTGTTGTTCAATGTCAGAGCTAACCATTGGAACAAATTTGACAGCAGAACACAAAGACAATTTGGCAGCATACAAATACTAGAAAAAACTCAGTCCAAGAAGCACTAATAAGCGACCAGCACTATGATTGGAACACCGATCAGTTCAAACATCCCAACGGTTCAAAGGAAGATACACATGTTATGTATAACATATTCAAATATCAGCACAGTTTAACGGTTTTTTTTTTTTTGGTAAGCGCACAAGTTTTTAACGGGTTGGATCGCCGCACTAGGAGATTATATTGCAACTCATTAAAGATCCTTGTGAAACTAGGAAATTCCCAAAACCAGCTCCCACATCCTTGGAGGAAAAGAATCCTAATCAAATAGGAAGTCACAAGTCAAATGGAAGTAAATAACAAAATCCAATAAGCCTCTGTTGACCAGTATTGGGGTGCCTTCCCGAAACGTCGAATTGACCTGCCATTTTAACCCAAGGTAGTAAGATATGTCTGGAGAGTCCACATAAAATATTAGCCCGATCCAACGGTCGGATTGAGAATTATGATTGTTGCCGTAAACCTGGACTATTGCGCTTTTTACGCCAAAATCCGAAAATCTGACCTTACTTGGGTTCGTATCACAGGGCTTAGAACCGTATCATTTTTGTTGTAAAATCAGGTAAACCCAATACAGGTGCAGAACATAATTTCTCTTTCAAAGAACAAATGCCAATTTCTTGTTCCTCCCCATTTAAATACCAATCGATTTTTTAACAACTTCATTTAAAGGTGCAGCTATTGTACTGAAATCTTTCACAAACGCCGGTAATAAACTAGCTAACCCATTGAAAACTCCTTACCTCACTTACCGATTTGGGGTGTAGGCCAATCCCGGATTGGCCTTAACTTTCTCCTCATCCATCTCGATACCCTGTGCAGTTACAACATAGCCAAGAAACACAATTTTTCCATGCAAAAAGGCACATTTTGTAAAATTAGCAACAATTTTGATGCGAACCTCGTATGATCACGTGGTCACGCCAACCCACACGTAAAGACACCAATTCCCGGAAAGCCAAGTAAATCATGTTTGATAGGAGTGTGACACAAAGATAAACTGTACCTAGGCACCAGCACTATTGGAAACGTAAACCCCCACCCAACGAATATTGATTCGCGAATAGTCAGAGCCGCCGGCATATTTCTCCTTCTTCCACCGTTGGATCAAGCTTATTTTTGGATATGTGATGCATCGGGTTATGATACACATTCTGAACGGTGGGAGATTAGAATTAAGCCCTCAGCAACGTTGTCTACATGTTCAACAGAAGGTCGTCATTCTCAGGTCAGTTTCGGTATAATTAAATCTGCGGCGATCAACCGTTAAACTGTGCGCTTACCAAAAAAAAAAAACGTTAAACTGTGCTGATTTTTGAATATGTTATACATAACATGTGTATCTTCCTTTGAACCGTTGGGATGTTTGAACTGATCGGCTGTTCCAATCATAGTGCTGGTCGCTTATTAGTGCTTCTTGGACTGAGTTTTTTCTAGTTATTTGTATGCTGCCAAATTGTCTTTGTGTTCTGCTGTCAAATTTGTTCCAATGGTTAGCTCTGACATTGAACAACACAATGGAGTTAAAATCTGGACATACTTTACAATTAGAGCTCCAAGAGTAGCATGCTAAATAGTCATGACATGAATCCTTGTGTGGGTTCTAAAGGTGATGAGTTGAAGGTTGGGTCTACACCGCAACAAGAACCACAGCTACACCTTAGCCCCAAATTGAATTTTTTAAATGCTTTGAAGCGGCTCTGATGTTGATGAAAAATAAGGTAGGATGTCCCTTGATATGAATCCAGTCCGTAACTTGCATTTTTGCTTTCCCCCGCACATAAAACTGATGTGGGTGTCTGACAGTAAGCTCCTCCACTTATGTGTTGAGGATGGCTTGTGAACTTTGCAAATCCACTCTAAGTTGGTCATTTCGTGGGTCAGAAATTACCCTATCCTGTTGTTAATTCTATTGCTAAAAGAATATGGGCTCCCACGTCGCTATCCGAAGTTTTATCTTCTGATAATGGATTCTTTCTCTTCACTTTGATTATCTGTCGATCGCTCGCCACTATGTTCTTTGGAGAGAGAGCCCATGGCACACTGGCCAACAGACCTTTGTGTTAACCGTTGGCATCCGAACATGCAATTTTTGACAAGATGATCTGGATAGAGTTCCGGTATGGGTTAAGCTCCTACAAATGTTCCTCTCGAGTATTGGACTGTTAAGCGGCTGAGTTATCTGTAGGCGAGTGCTATTGTTGTTCCCCTTCATGCTGACCTTACTACATTGTTGCGTAAAAGATTCTTAGCTACGCAAGAGTTTGCGTTGAGATAGAAGCTTCGAAAAGCTGGTGAAGAATACACCTTCGCTGTCAAGGGTTATTCATAACAATTTCAACGGATTATGAATGGATGATTCCTTCAAGGTGCAATAATTTGCAATGTCTTGACATACCACAGGCGATATGTGCTACCAGTAAAGTTTGATGATCGTTACAATGGGGGTAGCAGGGCAAAAAGGAAAATAGGAGCTGTGAACTCTAACATGCAGATAATAAGCAGAATCAGCTTCAATGGCAGGTAGTTGGTAAACGAAATAAGGGTGTTACGATTGGGAGAATGATGTGTTTGCATCTAAAAGCTTAATTGTAATGAGAATGGCTTGTTTAGCATCTGCTTGTACAGAGTGCTGATTGTAATACGAATGAATCTGCGACATTCGATGTGCCCAATGCTGGTTATTATGAAAGATGAAAATCCTACCTCTCCTCTTATTTTTGAAGAGCTTACGAGCAGACATGGTGCCGGAGGAAGGGGATGCATGTACTTCTTTTAGATCAAAGTTCATCCATCTGTAATGCAACCATGAACCCTGTTAGTCATGAGGTGAATGTTGATATTGGAGTTATGGGAGGCTGTACAGGTAAGGAAGATGATGATAAGGAGTCGACGTCACTGATCCCAAACAAGTCCGCAAAGTCCGATTTCTTCTGACGGGGAAACTTTTATTAATCAGTTAGCTAGCAAGGCTAGAGACTCTCTAGAAAAAAAGAAAAACGGGTTCTCCAGGGCTTTTCAAAGAAGAGTAAGAAATCTGGCTCCTCGAGGTGGGCAAGTCAATAATCTGTGTGTTTTGATGTTTGGTACTCCTCTCTATTTCCCTATGATTATTTGGATGTTGGAATGTTAGAGGTTTGAATGATCCCATAAAGCATTCAGAACTGCGTCAGCTCATCCATCAAGAGAGGATGGTTTTTTTGGTTTGGTTGAAACTCGGGTTAGAAAGACAGGAATAAAGATAATGTTTCGCAACTTCTTCTGCGTAATTGGTCATTCTTGTATAATTATGATTTCTCTTGTCGTGGTCGTATTTGGGTTTGTTGGAATGCTGATTGGTGAAGGTGGATGTTCTAGGAATGTCAGACCAGGCTATCCATGTTTCTGTCATGATATTAGCTACCAATATCTGTTTTAATACTTCAATCATTTACGGAGACAATAATGCATCTGTACGTGAGGCTTTATGGTCTGATATTGTGAGTCGTAGTGATGGATGGGAGTCAACCCCATGGATTCTTATGGGCGACTTAATGCTATCCGCAACCAGTCAGAGAGGTTAGGGGGTCTTTCTACGTGGGCTGGTCATATGGACAGATTGGAAACATGTATACGTGAAGCGAAAGTGGATGATCTTCGGTATTCAGGTATGCATTATACTTGGACGAACCAATGTCCTGAGAATATGATTATGCGGAAACTAGGATAGAGTGCTTGTGAATGAGAAGTGGAATATGCGCTTCCCATTGTCGGAAGCGAGATTCTTGCCTGCTGGTATGTTCAGATCATTCTCCCATGGTGTAAAAGTCACTGGCAATGTTCAGACATAAAGAAACCATTCAGATTCTTCGATATGTGGATGGATCATGACGAGTTCATGCCCTTGGTGAAGAAAGTATGGGATCAGCATTCAGGAGGGTGTCCAATGTATCAACTGTGTTGCAAACTAAGGAAGCTGAAGCAGGAACTTAAACATTTCAATAAGACTCACTTCTCCAATATTTCCGATAGAGTCAAAGATGCAAAAGATCACATGGATAGGGCTCAACAAGCTCTGCATACAGCGCCTGAGGATCCAACATTGCGTATGCGAGAAAGAGATGCTGTTCGTAACTATGCTTCTACTGTCAGGGCGGAAGAGTGTTTTTTCAGACAAAAAGGCAAGGATACAATGGCTTAGCTTGGGATCAGAATACTAGCTACTTTCACAAATCAGTAAATGGTAGACAGAATAGAATAAGCTTCTCTCGGTTACAAGGGAGGATGGAGAAGTCGCTGAAGGACACGAGGCAGTCAAATCAGAAGTAATTGCATACTTCCAGCGTGTATTGGGAGTGAAACAAATGCCTAGGGTCCTGAACGAGGAAGTGATGCAATCGGCAATTATTTACAAATTGTCGGCAACTCAACAGCATGTACTAGCACAAGATGTCACAAGAGAGGAGATTAAGCATGCTATGTTTAGTTTGAAAAAACAACAAAAGCTCCTGGTCCAGATGGCTTCAACGCAGGTTTCTTCAAAAGAATGTGGCACATAGTGGGGAAGATGTAATCAACGCTGTTAGCTCCTTCTTCCAGACTCGTAGAATGCTTAAAGAAATGAATGCTACATCCATTTCCCTTATCCCTAAAGTTGCTAATCCTACGAGGTTGACAGATTTTCGTCCTATATCTTGCTGCAATACAGTATACAAATGCATCGCGAAGATTCTAGCTGGGAGAATGAAAGTTGTTTTACCATCCTTAGTAGGTCCGTATCAAACAGCTTTTATCTCTGGACGGAGAATCAGCGACAATATTCTTTTGTCTCAGGAACTAATGAAAGGCTATCACACAACTACGGGTCCTGCTCGTTGTGCTATGAAAGTAGACCTGATGGAAGGCTTATGACTCTGTTCGGTGGGATTTCATTGATGCTACGTTGATAAAAATGGGATTCCCTAGAACAGTCATTGATTGGATCATGGTTTCTCATCTTCAAGTTCCACTGGAGATGCAAGAAGGACAGAATTTCTCATCTTTGCTTTGCCGACGACTTGATGATATTCAGCAAAGGGGATGTACATTCAATCCGTATGATTAAAAATGTACTCACAGAGTTTCAGGTTCTATCAGGTCTATATCCAAATCCAAACAAAAGTGACATCTTCTTGAGCGGTTCGTTAGGAGCTGAGAGGGAACAGATTATCAGTTTTCTTGGGTTTAGAGAGGGGGAGCTTCCTATGAAATATTTGGGAGTGCCTCTTATCTCGTCCAGACTAAAGGCTGTTAATTGTAAGGGCCTCGTGGATCGAATTACCGCCAAAGTTCGACATTGGACCTGTAGAACACTCTCTTTCGCAGGGCGAGTACAACTGATTAACTCAGTCTTATTCTCCATCCAGGTCTATTGGGCATCTCTATTCCTATTACTTGGGGGAAGTAGTGAAAAATGTTGAGCAAATTATGAGATCCTTTCTTTGGTCAGGTTCAGATATGAGCACTACCAGGGCTAAAGTGGCTTGGGATCAGTATGTCTTCCAAAAAAGGAGGGGGGCTAGGCATAAAAAGGATAGCAGAATGGAACAAGATTGCCTTGTTGAAACATATTTGGAACTTGTGCAATGACTCAGATGCTCAATCTGGTCTACTTGGATCAGATCCAATCTCTTGCGAGGTAGGAATTTCTGGACAATCAAGGCGACAGGAAGCTGCTCTTGGGCTTGGGAAAGATTCTAAAGCTCAGATCCTTAGCATGGCCGAAGATGAAGCACGTCATCGGAGATGGAATGACAACCTCTCTATGGTTTGACAATTGGCATCCTCACAGCCCGCTCGCTGATACCTACGGTGAACGTTTCATCTATGATTCAGGTATGGAACACAACGCGAGAGTGAACGTGCTGATTAATAACTTAGAATGGAGAATTCCTATCACTCATGCTATTGGCTGGCACCCCATTTTAGAAGCTATTCCTTCCACCTCTACTCCTAAGGGGCAAAAGGATGAGATTGTTTGGTTGGATTCGCCAAATCAGAGTTTCTCAGTCAAAGTAGCTTGGGAAAAACTAAGAATTCATCATCAAATGGTTGATTGGCATGACATCGTGTGGTTCAAGAATGCTGTCCCAAGACATGCATTTCTTCTTTGGCGTGGCTATCCAACGGAAACTCTCAACGCAGGATAGACTTCATCGGTTTGGTATTCATGGTCCCAATAGGTGCTCACTCTGTCTCTGCAATAATGAAGATCACAACCACTTGTTCTTTGAATGCTCCTTTGCGAAAGCATTATGGTGGAATGTTTGTGATAGATGCGACATTCCAAGAATGACAAAAAGCTTGGATGAATGGATTCGATTGGCCACTGTCTCTTGGCATGGAAAAAGTTTCGTCAACTTTTCTCGTAAACTGGGTTTCGCAGCTACAGTGTATTGTATCTGGCAAGAACGGAATGCAAGGATCTTTGCAGATGTGTCTAAAGCTTCGAATTTGGTTTTTGATCAAATCGAATGTATCATTCGCGATAAGCTTGTTTTGATAAGGAATGTTCAACAAACAGATGAAAACATAAGGATCCAAAGACTTTGGAGGGTCAATAACATGGACTCTTAATTTGATGTTTAGCTGGTTGTTTTTGTACCCCTAGCATATCTAGTTGGTCCAAGTTTTTGTTTTGATGTGGCTAGCCTGTAGCCATTTGTTGGGTTTCGTTTCTGTCCTCATTGTAAATCTTGGGTATGCCCATTATATTCTTTGTATCATTTTCTTTTAATACATAAGTCAGTTACCAAAAAAAAAGAATATTGATTCGCGAACAAGAAGTATAAGGATGACGCCACGAAGCTAGTTGTTCTTCGATAAGTCGTTTTCAGTTCTTTAGAGAACCAAGGAAGGGAGATTATCCCACCAACACACAACAAGTGCAGCAAAGAAGTTTATTGATATGAAAATTGCGTAACCTTACATGTTTGGTTATGCCTCTATTTATACTGACTCTAGACTTAAAGAAACCCTAATGGACCCCCCTTAGGTGGACTTATATGAAACCCACTTACAATTGACCCAAATAAGTAATAATAACCCAAAAACTAAGAAGAAAATAATAAAAATCCGAAAATTACCATCCTAAATATGCTAGAATCAAATTTGTGTTGCTGCCCCCTTTCCTTTGATGTCCTTGATTAGCTTGGATAAATTTTCTTCTTTGTTGCTGATTTAATTACTTTCCTTCCTATGTTAGGAAAAGCATTAAATAGTCCTCCCCTCTTTAGGAATAAGATATGGCCAACTTCCTTACTTAATTAGGAGAATAAATTGCTGGCTTTTTATCCTTGTAGCATTAGGAAATAAAACAAGCCTAACAAGGCTGGTATTGGGCCGGACATATCAACCCCTTGTTCCACATGAATTGGGCTCTTCTTGGACATGAACTAGATGAATTAAAGGCTGTTCTTCATGCTCCTTAAATGTCCCAAGCCCTTCTAGGTCCATCTTGCTCTATAAGTTCTGAACAAGCCCATTCAATGCTTCTTTAAGCTTCTTTGCCCTAGCTCTTGTGATTGGCCCAATTGGCACCTCCAATGGATCGTTGGCATGATTACGCTTGGTGTTGGGCTGATCCGCATCACAATTTCTCACTACGCAACACACTAAGTACATTACGCAAATGATCAAGATGCTCAGTTAAGTTCTTGCTATATATCAAAATGTCATCAAAATACACAACCACAAACTTACCTATAAATGCACGCAAAACATGATTCATTAAGTGCATAAAGGTACTAGGTGCATTTGTAAGTCCAAACGGCATTACTAACCATTCATACAAACCATGTTTACTTTTAAATGCTGTTTTCCACTCATCACCTTCTTTCATCCTAATTTGATGGTACCCACTTTTCAAGTCAATTTTAGAGAAAATACAGGATCCATGTAACTCATCTAACATGTCATCAAGCCTAGGAATGGGATGTCTATATTTTACCGTTATGTTGTTGATGGCTCGACAATCAACACACATCCTCCATGTTCCATCCTTCTTTGGCACAAGTAGCACGGGTACAGCACACGGGCTCATACTCTCACAAATGTAGCCCTTTTCAATCAGCTCATCAACTTGCCTTCTTTTTTTTTTGCTTAGATGACACAGACACGAAGAACAAGAAGATGGATGCAAACACTGAAAAACTTAAGGGACACTAAAAAAAAACGAAAATAACATAATGATATGACCTTGTTTCGGAGCCTAGCTCTGATACCAACTGATGCGAACCTCGTGATCACGTGGTCACGCAACCCACAATCAAGATTGAGATCTGATCCCGGAAAGCCGAAATAGGTCTGATATGAGTGCGACACAATGGAAACCTGCCCCAAGGCACCAACACTATTGGAATGAGTAGAATGACGCCACGAAGCCAGTTAATCTTCGATAAGTCAGATTCAGTTCGTTCAAGAACTGAAGAATGCAAGAATCACTCTCACACGTTAAAACTGAAAAATTCAGAATAATAATCATCAAAGCTGCCGAAATTTTGGCCTACATGAGTTTAAATAGTTCTTGAAAAGTTCACCCTAATGGACCCTTTATGTGGACTTATATGAGGTCCACTCAAAACTGGCCCAAAACCCTAAAATGAAAAGCCCATAACTTAATCCAAACAAGCCTTGGATCCTAGCTTAAAACAAAGTATGAATTAAGCCCAAACAAGCCTTGGGCTGTAGCTAACAAAATAAAATAAAGCCCTTATCTCATGGCCCAAATAAGGTTGTATTGGACCCCTCTTGCACATGGATAAGATGTACTAGGATCTCCTCTTGATACTCGAATGGACCTTCCAATTCTGACTTGGTGGAAACCTTCAAAACCAATGCATTCCATGCGTCTTTCAATGTCTTTGTCTTGGACCGAGTCATTGGTTCATTTGGAACATGTAATGGGTCCTTGCTGGTGTTTCTGGGCTGGTCCGCATCATTGTGGAAGAGATTACTCAATACAAAACGAATGGCTACTAATCAATTAACTCCAATAAAAGTTTATAGAAAAGGACACCAACAAAAACAAATTAAGGACATGATCATTCACAATGAAAAAAAAATAATTCTTGTCAGGTCCGTTAGCTCTAACTGCAAAAGACACTTCTAAGAGAAAGCATAGGGTAGCCCACTTTAAATGGATCAACTTGAAGTCAAATAATTAATAGATGTTTTAATTAATTATTTGCAATTAAATTGACGAAACAAAATACCTAAATAATTCTTAAATAATGTTGTTTTAATTACTTATTTGCAAATTCTCCATCTATTAGACTGTGTTTTATTATTATCTACCATGTTAGCTCTATCGATTAGTTTATTGATGGTAGAGCACAAAAACCTAATGTGAGGCCCTTTCAGCTGAAATTATAGCTTATGTAGTAATATGTGGAAAATTATACCTTACATTTTAGCATAGCACACACTAAATCATAACATCATCCTAAAAGCAAAGCAAATGTTCAATAAAAGCATTCAACATTCTTTATCGCCAAAAAATAATTAGCTTTTTCCTCTTTGCTAGAATTTGATACCTTAGCTTAGATATGTCCTAAAATTCACTCTAGCAGGTCTTTCACATCAAGCTCAAGCTCAAACTTTTTTTTATGGCTTATGTTTGTCGTTGAAGTAAAGATACATAAATCATAATAATCTCACATTAAAAACATTAAGTACAACAAAAGACATTTAAGCATTAAAATAGAGTACCGTAGTACCTCGTCACTTGCCTCAAGTTCAGCTTGCCTTATCTAGAGTTCCTCTTGTTTCTCAGTGGGACGTACATGTTGATCTAGTGCCTTCTTGTTTACATGGCTGAACTACTAAAGTTGCTCATTGCACCAATGAAGCATTTTATCCAACTCCTTCACACTCCACTTATACCTATATGTTCCAATAAAAGAGAGCATGTCACTTTTGAAAAGCTTAATGCTTTAGTGGAACCATGTTAGTAAGTAACGAGTACTTGTGGAGGAAGATCAAAACATCATCTTTTAGGATTTCAGCAAAGATAACGGCTGGCAAATCAAGCAAGATAAATTGATTTAAAACATTGATTACAAGACATAATAGTTTAACTATATAATTAAAAGGCAACAAAAACCTGAAGCTCAGACTAGTAATTTATCATATAAAGAAACAATAAAGCAAATTCATGGTTCAGAGTTCTTGTGTTGTGACTTGATTTAAAACATTGATTACAAGACATAATAGTTTAATAATATATTAAAAGGCAGGAACAAAAAACTGAAGCTCAGACTAGTCATTTATCACATAAAGAAACAATAAAGCAAATTCACGGTTCAGAGTTCTTGTGTTGTGACTTCAACCAATAAGTCTATCCATCCTGTTAAAAACACCTGAAGAATGGTTAGTCGAAAAAATATTTTTATAAGTGAAATATTAAAATCAAGTTTCTAGAAACAACTCAAAACACATTTTAGAGTTATTGTGTTATGACTTCAGCCAATGAGTTAGCATCATTTAGTTCTTGCCCCTTCAATTAGGACCATGTAACATCTCAAACTTCATAAAGGATATTATGGCTTCCAACTTTTGTTTTTTTCATATCAGAGTAGTTGTGAAATTAGTCTCTAGCTATTGGCATGACATCGTGTGGTTCAAGAATGCTGTCCCAAGACATGCATTTCTTCTTTGGGTGGCTATCCAACGGAAACTCTCAACGCAGGATAGACTTCATCGGTTTGGTATTCATGGTCCCAATAGGTGCTCACTCTGTCTCTGCAATAATGAAGATCACAACCACTTGTTCTTCGAATGCTCCTTTGCGAAAGCATTATGGTGGAATGTTTGTGATAGATGCGACATTCCAAGAATGACAAAAAGCTTGGATGAATGGATTCGATTGGCCACTGTCTCTTGGCATGGAAAAAGTTTCGTCAACTTTTCTCGTAAACTGGGTTTCGCAGCTACAGTGTATTGTATCTGGCAAGAACGGAATGCAAGGATCTTTGCAGATGTGTCTAAAGCTTCGAATTTGGTTTTTGATCAAATCGAATGTATCATTCGCGATAAGCTTGTTTTGATAAGGAATGTTCAACAAACAGATGAAAACATAAGGATCCAAAGACTTTGGAGGGTCAATAACATGGACTCTTAATTTGATGTTTAGCTAGTTGTTTTTGTACCCCTAGCATATCTAGTTGGTCCAAGTTTTTGTTTTGTTGTGGCTAGCCTGTAGCCATTTGTTGGTTTTCGTTTCTGTCCTCATTGTAAATCTTGGGTATGCCCATTATATTCTTTGTATCATTTTCTTTTAATACATAAGTCAGCTTACCAAAAAAAAGAAATTAGTCTCTAGCTCTATTTTCTCATTTTAGTCTATGTGATGGAAACTACACATTCATAAGATTTCTTACCTCAATGTGATCTGTTCTACATAATTATGTTCATAAACTTCAACTTTGAGCATCGATAACCATAAAAGCCCCCTATCATAACGACTTTCTTCCTTACTTAATCACCTGATCATTAGTAACATGTACAAGGTTCATCATGTATCATCATAAAATATAATATTTTTATCCTAACCATCCACAGTAATGCAGTCCAAACCATCAGTTTGTGGACACATCCAAATATGCACATTGAGTTTAGGTAAAGACTTAGGAGAGTAAGAAGAATATGAAGCGATATAAGCATGCAGGCCATTGCTCAAGTCATATCAACATCATTAACATTTAGCTCATGCAAATTTTCAAAAAATATTTATATAGAAGCCCTTGGACATAAACAATGCTACACCAGTATTCAAGAACATGTCAGTCAAATAATTTAAGTTACTTACAAATATCATATCAAGTAAAAAGTGTTTTACTTCTCAAATCATATAATTTCCTAGTACCATTGTGGTTAGGGGTGGACTTCAGAAGTGTATATGCAAGTGCTTTATAGCTTACTTTTATTGTTGGTACCAATCAACCACAATTATCAAATTAAACCGTTTTCTAACTATTCATCCTTGGATTCCAAAAGCAATAACTACAGAGCTTCTCACACCAAAAACTTTCAGCCTAAATTTGCATACCAAGCTAATAAAAAAATTAGCAATCAATTAGCAAAACACTTAGAGAAATAACCTTCTCGACCAAAATAGCACAAGCAATTACTTAGTTTTCACTTGTGTGTAAACCAACATACAAATTATTAACAACAAAACTTTAACCAATGTTTTGGCTGGATAATTATTATTTCAGGTAGAACAAGCATGGTGGAGAACTAACCTGCGCTAATGAAACGAAAAAATTAGGAGAAAACTTCAACTTCTTTAATAAAGGGACCACATCAGAACCATGTGGATGGATAAGTTAAACGAGGAGACTTACATATAAATTCAGAACAACAAAACTTGAATCAATGTTTCTATTGGATTAATACTATTTCAATTACAACAAGCATGGTAGAGGACTATCCTGTACAAATACTAGGGTAAAATTGGGAGAGAACTTCAACATTTTTAATAAAGATATGCTATTATCTCCAACCATCACATGAAATAAGTTGCTCTAAAGACATACTAATATGAAGTGCATCATTCAAACGATAATGTGACCATGGCAAAAGGTCAAGAGACTAGGTAAATTACCTGCGTGATGGTTGTTATAGGAATGATGTAAGAAGTCAAGTGAGGATTACTTGAACTAATCCAAGAAGCCGAGCAGAAAAAGAACCTAGTAAAAATAGGAAAAGAAAAATCAACAGTGTTTAGCTCAAAATGTGCAATCACATAGAGAAGCTTCTAATTAAGATGTCTTAACAATTAATCACAGTTGCTATCCGATCACAGTAGTGTGACTAAAAGTGATGTAACAAAAAGATCTATGAGGAATGGAAGCAAAAGAGTTTAATGGGGTTAGTAAAGGTAAACGGTGCTGGAACGGTAGGAATGACAAGTATTCTCACAAAGCTGCCCAAAGTGTGGCGACCTTGTTTGATATAGGTGTTCTACTTTAGGATAAAGGTGTTAGCACTTGAATGTGATGCAAATCTAGACGTCCTAATGTACATAATGTTTTGTGATAAACACACAAATAAAGGAAAGGTCCAACAATCAGTGAAAATAAATAAGAGACTTCGTATATCTATAATGACGGACCAGTTTGATCATATTTATTTTTCTCTTTTGTCAGCTACTACTAGCATGCCTCTCCTTGTATACTTCAACTAGTAATTTTGGAAGCATGTCCAAAGCATCTAAAAGGTACTGACCTCCAATAATTTTTTTTCGAGCATCATGGAGTTCCGTATCCTTAATTGAAATCAGAAAACGTCCCAAACAGAAACGCCTCTCTCTTCTCCTCTCTCTCTCTCTAATCTGAAAGTGTCCCTGATCTCTTTTGGTTCACCATTGGATCGTCACCAAATTTGAGTATGTTTCCCATCAGAACATGCTCTACATCTTGACCGAAGGGATCGTCGTTCCAATCAATCAACTGTGAGCTAATGCCTCGTAATTCTGTGAGATAAAGGCGTGCTGGTGAATGTTGTTCGTTCCAACCTGTTCTACACATTGAATGGACGGATCTTCATTCCAATCAACAAGGTTAGTATCTCAAACGCAGAATTGAATAGAACTCATTTGGAAGGTCATTTGCTTGCTTGTTAGAGAGTGGTGAGAATTCCAGAGAGGAGAGACTACAGGGATGCAAGAACCTTTCATTGGCAACTTTAGTAATTGAAATTGGAGAGATAAGGGCGTGCTGGTGAATGTTGTTCGTTCCAACCTGTTCTACACATTGAATGGACGGATCTTCATTCCAATCAACGAGGTTAGTATCTCAAACGCAGAATTGAATACAACTCATTTGGAAGTTCATTTGCTTGCTGGTTAGAGAGTGATGTTGTCGAAGCTCGATCTCCTTTGTTCACCGTTGGATAGTCACCATTTTTTAGTATGTAGTTTTTCTGAACCTCCTATATATCTTGACCGAACGGATCGTTGTTCCAATCAAAGTGCTGGTAGATACGGGACTCGCAATTCTGTATCATAATGTCTTTGTGTTCTGCTATCGAAATCGAATCTGTTCCAATGGTTAGCTCTGACATTGAACAACAAAATGCAGTTAAGATGGACATACCTTACAATTAGAGCTCCATGATATGCTAATTAGTCACGACATGTTGAGTTCTAAAGTTGATAAGTTGAAGGTTGGATCTCAGCAACAAGACCAGCTAAACCTTAGCCCCAAATTGAATTTTTTAAATGCTTTGAAGGGTTCTGATGTTGATGACAATAAGGGTAGGATGTCCCTTGATATGAATCCAGTCCGTAACTTGCATTTTGCTCCCCCAACAATAACTGATGGTCGTGTGACAGTAGCTCCTCCACTTGATGTGTTTGAGGATGGCTGTGAACTTTGGAAATCCACTCTAGTTGGTCATTTCATGGGTCAGAAATTACCCTATCCTGTTGTTAATTCTATTGCCAAAAGAATATGGGGCTCCCACGGTCTATCCGAAGTTTTATCTTCTGATAATGGTTTCTTTCTCTTCACTTTTGATTCTGTCGATCACGCCACTAATGTTTTGGAGAGAGCCCCATGGCACATGGCCAACAAACCTTTGGTGCTTAAACGTTGGCATCCGAACATGCAATTTTTGAAAGATGATCTGGTAGAGTTCCGGTATGGGTTAAGCTCTATAATGTTCCTCTCGAGTATTGGACTGTTAAGGGGTTGAGTTGTGTAGCGAGTGCTATTGGGGTTCCCCTTCATGCTAACCTTACTACATTGTTGCGTAAAAGTCTTAGCTACGCAAGAGTTTGCGTTGAGATAGATGCTTCGAAAACGCTGGTGAAGGAATACGACCTTCGCTGTCCAAATGGGTTAGTCAAAACAATTTCAGCGGATTATGAATGGATACCTTCAAGGTGCAATAATTGCAATGTCTTTGGACATACCACAGCGATATGTGCTACCAGTAAAGTTAATGATCGTACAATGGGGGCAGAGGGCAAAAGGAAAATAGGAGCTGTGAACTCTAAACCTGCTGATAATAAGCAGACTCAGCTTCAATGGCAGGTAGTTGTTAAACGAAATAAGGGTGTTACGATTGGTGAGAATGATTGTTTGGCATCTAAAGAGCTTAATTGTAATGAGAATGGTTGTTTAGCATCTGCTTTACATATTGTTGATTGTAATACGAATGAAACTGCGACATCAGATGTGCCCAATGCTGGTTGTTATGAAGATGAAAATCCTACCTCTCCTCTTGTTTTGAAGAGTTTACGAGCAGACATGGTGTCGAAGGAAGGGGCTGCATGTACTTCTTTAGATCAAAGTTTAACCATCTGTAATACAATTGCTTATGCAACCATGAACCCTGTTAGTCATGAGGTGAATGTTGATATTGGAGCTATGGGAGGTGATACAGGTAAGGAAGACAATGATAAGGAGTCGACGTCACTGATCCCAACAAGTCCGCAAAGTCTGATTTCTTCTGACGGGAAAACTTTTATTAATCAGTTAGCTAGCAAGGCAAGAGACTCTCTAGAGAAAAAGAAAACGGGTTCTCCAGGCTTTTCAAAGAAGAGTAAGAAATCTGGCTCCTCAAGGGGGGGCAAGTCAAGGTAATCAGTGTGTTGTTGTTTGGTACTCCTCTCTATTTCCCTATAATTATTGGATGTTGGAATGTTAGAGGTTTGAATGATCCCATAAAGCATTCAGAACTGCGTTAGCTCATCCATCAAGAGAGGATGGTTTTTTTTGGTTTGGTTGAAACTCGAGTTAGAGACAGGAATAAAGATAATGTTTCGCAACTTCTTCTGCGTAATTGGTCATTCTTGTATAATTATGATTTCTCTTGTCGTGGTCGTATTTGGGTTTGTTGGAATGCTGATTTGGTGAAGGTGGATGTTCTGGGAATGTCAGACCAGGCTATCCATGTTTCTGTCATGATATTAACTACCAATATCTGTTTTAATACTTCAATCATTTACGGAGATAATAATGCATCCTTACGTGAGGCTTTATGGTCTGATATTGTGAGTCGTAGTGATGGATGGGAGTCAACCCCATGGATTCTTATGGGCGACTTTAATGCTATCCGCAACCAGTCAGAGAGGTTAGGAGGGTCTTCTACGTGGGCTGGTCATATGGACAGATTGGAAACATGTATACGTGAAGCGAAAGTGGATGATCTTCGGTATTCAGGTATGCATTATACTTGGACGAACCAAAGTCTGAAGAATGTGATTATGCGGAAACTAGATAGAGTGCTTGTGAATGAGAAGTGGAATATGCACTTCCCATTGTCGGAAGCGAGATTCTTGCCTGCTGGTATTTCAGATCATTCTCCCGTGGTGGTAAAAGTCACTGGCAATGTTCAGAACATAAAGAAACCATTCAGATTCTTCGATATGTGGATGGATCATGATGAGTTCATGCCTTTGGTGAAGAAAGTATGGGATCAGCATTCGGGAGGTTGTCCAATGTATCAACTGTGTTGCAAACTAAGGAAGCTAAAGCAGGAACTTAAACATTTCAATAAGAATCACTTCTCCAATATTTCCGATAGAGTCAAAGATGCAAAAGATCACATGGTTATGCTCAACAAGCTCTGCATACAACGCATGAGAATCCAACTTTGCGTATGCGAGAAAGAGATGTTGTTCGTAACTATGCTTCTACTGTCAGGGCGGAAGAGAGTTTTTTCAAACAAAAGGCAAGGATACAATGGCTTAGCTTGGGGGATCAGAATACTAGCTACTTTCACAAATCAGTAAACGGTAGACAGAATAGAAATAAGCTTCTCTCGGTTACAAGGGAGGATGGAGAAGTCGCTGAAGGACACGAGGCTGTCAAATTAGAAGTAATTGCATACTTCCAGCATGTATTGGGAGTGAAACAGATGCCTAGGGTCCTGAACGAGGAAGTGATGCAATCAGCAATTAATTACAAACTGTCTTCAACTCAACAGCATGTATTAGCACAAGATGTAACAAGAGAGGAGATTAAGCATGCTATGTTTAGTTTGAAAAACAACAAAGCTCCTGGTCCGGATGGCTTCAATCCAGGTTTCTTCAAAAGAATGTGGCATATAGTGGGGGAAGATGTAATCAACGTTGTTAGCTCCTTTTTTCAGACTCATAGAATGCTTAAAGAAATGAATGCTACATCCATTTCCCTTATCCCTAAAGTTGCTAATCCTACGAGGTTGACAGATTTTCGTCCTATATCTTGCTGCAATACAGTATACAAATGCATCGCGAAGATTCTAGCTGGGAGAATGAAAGTTGTTTTACCATCCTTAATAGGTCCGTATCAGACAGCTTTTATCTCTGGACGGAGAATCAACGACAATATTCTTTTGTCTCAGGAACTAATGAAAGGCTATCATAAAACTACAGGTCCTGCTCGTTTTGCTATGAAAGTAGACCTGATGAAGGCTAATAAAAATGGGATTCCCTAGAACAGGATTGGATCATGGTTTGTGTTACATCATGTCAATTCTCAATCAACGTCAACGGTGAACTTGCAGGTTACTTCCAAGGGGGGAGAGGGCTGAGACAAGGTGATCCATTATCTCCATATTTGTTTGTCCTATGCATGGAAATCCTGTCAGGGCTGTTTTACAGTATGAGTGCGAACCAAAACTTCAAGTTCCACTGGATATGCGAGAAGGAAAAAATTTCTCATCTTTGCTTTGCCGACGACTTGATGATATTCAGCAAAGGGGATGTACATTCAATTCGTATGATCAAAAATGTACTCATAGAGTTTCAAGTTCTATCAGGTCTATATCCAAATCCAAACAAAAGTGACATCTTCTTGAGCGGTCTGTTAGGTGCTGAGAGGGAACATATTATCAGTATTGTTAGGTTTAGAGAGGGGCACTTCCTATGAAATATTTGGGAGTGCCTCTTATCTCGTCCAGACTAAAGGTTGTTAATTGTAAGGGCCTCGTGGATCGAATTACCGCTAAAGTACAACATTGGACCTGCAGAACACTCTCTTTCGCAGGGCGAGTACAACTAATTAACTCAGTCTTATTCTCCATCCAGGTCTATTGGGCATCTCTATTCCTATTACCTGGGGAAGTAGTGAAAAATGTTGAGCAAATTATGAGATCCTTTCTTTGGTCAGGTTCAGATATGAGCACTACTAGGGCTAAAGTGGCTTGGGATCAGGTATGTCTTCCAAAAAAGGAGGGGGGGCTAGGCATAAAAAGGATAGCAGAATGGAAACAAGAATTGCCTTGTTGAAACATATTTTGGAACTTGTGCAATGACTCAGATGGCTCAATCTGGTCTACTTGGATCAGATCCAATCTCTTGCGAGGTAGGAATTTCTGGACAATCAAGGCGCCAGGAAGCTGCTCTTGGGCTTGGGGAAAGATTCTAAAGCTTAGATCCTTAGCATGGCCGAAGATGAAGCACATCATCAGAGATGGAATGACAACCTCTCTATGGTTTGACAATTGGCATCCTCACAGCCCGCTCGCTGATATGTACAGTGAAAGATTCATTTATGATTCAGGTATGGAACACAACGCGAGAGTGAACGTGCTGATTAATAACTTAGAATGGAGAATTCCTATCACTCATGCTATTGGCTGGCACCCCATTATAGAAGCTATTCCTTCCACATCTACTCCTAAGGGGCAAAATGATGAGATTGTTTGGTTGGATTCACCAAATCAGAGTTTCTCGGTCAAAGTAGCTTGGGAACAACTAAGAATTCATCATCAAATGGTTGATTGGCATGGCATCGTGTGGTTCAAGAATGTTGTCCCAAGACATGCATTTCTTCTTTGGGTGGCTATCCAACCGAAACTCTCAACGCAGGATAGACTTTATCGGTTTGGTATTCATGGTCCCAAGACATGCATTTCTTCTTTGGGTGGCTATCCAACGGAAACTCTCAACGCAGGATAGACTTCATCGGTTTGGTATTCATGGTCCCAATAGGTGCTCACTCTGTCTCCTCAACAATGAAGATCACAATCACTTGTTCTTTGAATGCTCCTTTTGTATCTTTTTTTTTTTTTTTTTTTTTTTTTTTTTTTTTTTTTTTTTTTTGGTAAGCTGACTTATGTATTAAAAGAAAATGATACAAAGAATATAATGGGCATACCCAAGATTTTACAATGAGGACAGAAACGAAAACCAACAAATGGCTACAGGCTAGCCATTGGACTCTTAATTTGATGTTTAGCTGGTTGTTTTTGTACCCCTAGCATATCTAGTTGGTCCAAAGTTTTGTTTTGTTGTGGCTAGCCTGTAGCCATTTGTTGGTTTTCGTTTCTGTCCTCATTGTAAATCTTGGGTATGCCCATTATATTCTTTGTATCATTTTCTTTTAATACATAAGTCAGCTTACCAAAAAAAAAAGGCTACAGGCTAGCCACAACAAAAACAAAAACTTGGACCAACTAGATATGCTAGGGGTACAAAAACAACTAGCTAAACATCAAAATTAAGAGTCCATGTTATTGACCCTCCAAAGTCTTTGGATCCTTATGTTTTCATCTGTTTGTTGAACATTCCTTATCAAAACAAGCTTATCGCGAATGATACATTCGATTTGATCAAAAACCAAATTCGAAGCTTTAGACACATCTGCAAAGATCCTTGCATTCCGTTCTTGCCAGATACAATACACTGTAGCTGCGAAACCCAGTTTACGAGAAAAGTTGACGAAACTTTTTCCATGCCAAGAGACAGTGGCCAATCGAATCCATTCATCCAAGCTTTTTGTCATTCTTGGAATGTCGCATCTATCACAAACATTCCACCATACCAACATCTTTGAATGCTCCTTTACGAAAGCATTATGGTGGAATGTTTGTGACAGATGCGACCTTCCAAGAATGACAAAAAGCTTGGATGAATGGATTCGATTGGCCACTGTCTCTTGGCATGGAAAAAGTTTCGTCAACTTTTCTCGTAAACTGGGTTTCGCAGCTACAATGTATTGTATCTGGCAAGAACGGAACGCAAGGATCTTTGCAGATGTGTCTAAAGCTTCGAATTTGGTTTTTGATCAAATCGAATGTATCATTCGCAATAAGCTTGTTTAACAAACAGATGAAAACATAAGGATCCAAAGACTTTGGAGGGTCAATAACATGGACTCTTAATTTGATGTTTAGCTGATTTTTTGGTACCCCTAGCATATCTAGTTGGTCTAAGTTTTTGTTTTGTTATGTGGCAAGCCTGTAGCCATTTGTTGGTTTTTGTTTCTGTTCACATTGTAAATCTTGGGTATGCCCATTATATTCTTTGTATCATTTTCTTTTAATACATAAGTCAGCTTATCAAAAAAAAAAAGTTTTCGTATCATAAATAGTATATTTCTAGATATTTTTGCTACTTGTTAAGCTGCTGATATTTTCTCACCTCTTCTTTCTCTTTCATCCTTCCTTCAGCCTATCATCCGAGTATAGAACAACTATAATTCTTTGCTTTATTTCATTCCTTGGTTATTACAGAAAATAAAATAATACACGCTGAAAACAACCTTGAAATAAAACCAAAACTCAACTATCCCCCCCACCCCCCAAGAACAACAATAACAAGAAGAAGTTAAAGAGCCAACCAAGACAAAATTAACATAGTAAAGACTAAAATAAATCAAATGCAAAGGGGAGAAAAAAAATATAAGCCAAAAATAATACAATAACAACATAAACACAATAAAGGAGGAACTGAAAATTTAAAAAAGAATAAAGAAAATAGAAAAACCAAGAACTAACAACCATAGCACCAATAGAAAAAGCATTTATGACACAACAAAGATAAATAAGCAATATCAAAGTACAAAAACAACAAAATCTATAGCAAGCACAATCAAGAAAGCAATCAACTTTGTTAACTCTAAGCACCAAAAAAACCCGACAAAGCAACAAAAAAAAATCATAATGTAATGCACAACAACCAAAAAAAGAGCAAAAATGATCCGCTTCAGCTAAAACACCAAGCTAGAGGTATCAAAAACATGTCCAAACCAATTATGAAAGCTAAGTTTTTGTTTTGTTATGTGGCTAGCCTGTAGCCATTTGTTGGTTTTCGTTTCTGTTCACATTGTAAATCTTGGGTATGCCCATTTAAATTCTTTGTATCATGAGAATGAACTAAAAAAAATCCTGATTGAAGAGAATGAACTAAAATAGCACATAACTGATTGAAGGCTTATTTATAGCATTCTATGTAGCCCCTTAATCCTAGAAACAAAAGGAAAAGGTAGCCTTGGGTTGTAGCTAACAAAATAAAATAAAGCCCTTATCTCATGACCCAAATAAGGTTGTATTGGACCCCTCTTGCACATGGATAAGATGTACTAGGATCTCCTCTTGATAGTCCAATGGACCTTCCAATTCTGACTTGGTGGAAACCTTCAAAACCAATGCATTCAATGCGTCTTTCAATGTCTTTGTCTTCGACCAAGTCATTGGTCAATTTGGAACATGTAATGTGTCGTTGCTGGTGTTTCTGGGCTGGTCCGCATCACTTTCTACATGCAACCATTGATTTATTTGATTTTTATCTTGAGAGAATATATGACTTAAGTGCATTTTGAGTAGTTAAGACCAAATGATGAGTTTGGGATCGGCATGTGAGTACACCTACCATTCGTACTGTTCCAGCACTGTTTACCTTTATTAACCCCATTTAGCTCTTTTGCTTTTATTTCTCATAGCTCATTTTGTTACATCACTTTTAGTCACTAATGTACTCAGATAGCAACCATGATTATTGATCTAAATATTTTTTTCTTTGGCCTTTTTAATTGTTTAGACATCTTAATAGAAAACTTCTCCATATGGTTGCACATTTTTCCGTAAATAATGTTGATTTTTATTTTCCCCCTTTTACTAGGTTCTGTCTTCTTGGCTTCTTGGATTAGTTCAAGTGATCCTCACTTGGCTTCTTGCATCATCCTATCACACGGGTAATTTATTTAATCTATTCTATTATTATATTAAATATTCTCTCTTAGAGTTGTGCTCCCAATCTACTAAACGATATGGCATAATCACTAGTAGTCTCTTAACCTTCTGCCATGGTTACTTTATTGTTTGAATGATGTACTCAGATAATTAGGCACCTTAATGCTTATCCATATGGTAAGGATAAAGTATCAGGGTGTAACTTATCCATATGGTTCTGATGTGGTACCTTTATTAAAAAGTTGAAGTTTTTCTCCCCAATTTTACTCTAGTATTTGCATAGGATAGTCTTCCACCATGCTTGTTCTAATTGAAATAGTATTGATCTAGTAGTAACATTGATTTGAGTTTAGTCTCCTCGTGTAACTTATCCATCCACATGGTTTTAATGTGGTCCTTTTATTAAAAAAAAATTGAAGTTTTCTCCCAATTTATCCCTAGGATTAGCGCAGGTTAGTTCCCCACCGTGCTTGGTCTAATCAAAATAGTAGTGATCCAACAAAAACATTGGTTCGAGTTTTGTTGTTAATAATTTGTATGTTGGTCTGCACACAAGTGAAAACTGAGTAATTAATTGTGCTATTTTATTCAAAAAGGTTATTTCCTAACGTGTTTTGTTAATTGATTGTTGGTGTTTTCATTAGCTTGGTGTGCAAATTTGGGTTGAAATTGTTTGGTGTGAGAAGCTTTGTAGTGACTGCTTTTGGAATCCAAGGATGGATAGTTGTGAGAAAAAGTTTTAATTTGATAATTGTGGTTGATTGGTACCAACAATAAAAGTACGCTGTAAAGTACCCGCATATACGCTTCTGGTGTGCACCCCCAACCACAATGCTACTAGGAAATTTATATGATTTGCAAAGTAAAACACTTTTTCCTTGATGTGATATTTTTAAGTAACTTAAATTATTTGACTGGCATGTTCTTGAATACTAGTGGACCATTGTTCATTGTTTTTGTTTGTTTTCTGGTTTTTATTGCTTCTTGAGTCATGTATACATAGTTTGATAGCGTTGCTAAGATTGGTTCTATTTGGTGTTCATTTCAGTTCTGTTAGAACCACAAAAAGGTGAGACGAGAGGTGTGAGAGTTTGAGGATATTAAGAGTTTTGAGTGAAACACGAGCGACGTGAGGATATTTTTTTTTTACCACTAACCAATTTTTAAAGGTATTATCATGTCGGATCAAAACAACACACCACCCCATCCCGAGGGAGAACTTAAATTCCATATGCAAGGCATGACAAAGATGATGGAAAGAATGAATTTCACGATGGGGGATGTGTGTGATAGACTTGAGAAGGTGGAAAAACATGGTAACATGTCTGGAACATGTACCCAAGATGTGAGAAAGGTTGGGGCTGAATTGAAATCAAACCATGGCATTGGGGCTGAAAGGCCAAAGTGGAATGATTATGAGTATTTTGAGGAGGACGTTGATAATAATGGTGATGGTGGTTTTAAGGATGAGACCATAGACTATCAGGAAGGTTTTCGGCAGCCTAGATACCGAAGGGATTTCATGTATTTTGATGAGTTGTTATGGCAAAAGAAAAGGAGGATTCAAAAGGAGAGGTGGTATCAAAAAGACAGAAATAAAGAGATTGGTGTTCTAAAAAAAGAATCCAAGAGTGTATCTTGTATTCTCGAGGAGATGAAGCAAGAACTTGATGTGTTAATGGCAGCAGTCAATGCGCAGCAAGCTTAAAAAAGAGAGGAGAAAAAATGTTGCAATGATGAAATACGAAAGAGAACGGGTGCTACTTTCATCCAAAGTTGTTGGCGACGATTGTTGGCAAGAAAAAGAGTTCCAAAGGCTTCAAAATGAGGCTATATTATAGCCTTTCATGCAGCCCTTAATCCTAGAAACAAAAGGAAAAGGTAGGGCTACCCATGTTGTTTCCAAATTGTAGTAGGATTCTTTTGTTTTCCTTTGATGTCCTCACTTCATGGCCCAAATAAGGTTGTATTGGACCCTCTTTGCACATGGATAAGATGTACTAGGGTCTCCTCTTGATACTCCAATATACCTTTCAATTCTGACTTGTGGAAACCTTCAAAAGTGATTAGTACTTAAAAGTGCATGTTTATCAAGGTTTTATATCATCATTTTGTATTTAAAGTATCAATAACTCCTTAACTAAAGCATGTTTTATAATAACAAGTCTAATACTATAAGATACCTTAATATATGGTAAATGTTCATCTTAAATGCAGGCTTATCACATAAATCAAAGGATTGATTGATGAATTCAAATACTGAAATTTTGAAGATAAAGAAGGGTGAAGCTTAGAAAAGAGATGTTGGTGCAGTCCAAACTGGAACACTATTTGGTAATTGGGTCATATCTCGAGTTTTAGATGTCCAAATGATCTCAACGTTTTACATAGATTTTGGTAAGACATAGGCCTACAACTTTCATGGGACACCAAGATCTAAGAAGGTTATTTTCAAGTCCAAATTATAGCAACAACAGAGAAGTCCGAATCTGTCCTGCAGCCCAGACACTGTTCAGTGTTCAGCCCATATCTTAAGTTCTAGAAGTCCAAATGATCTCAACTTTTTTTCCTGGAAAGCTAAGAGAATTTCCTAGAACTTTATGAGTATATATGGTTCCAGTTCTGATGTTAGCAATGATGTTTTTTTTTTCAGACAAGAAGATAAGGATTTTCACCAAGTCAAGATGTGGCCACCCACTCAACAATTATTCATCAAATCAATAGTTTCAAATTTTAACCTATAAAAGGAGGCATTTGCCATGCATTTAGGCATCTTGGTGTTCAGATCAAGATCATGCTCTTGCTCTCTTTCTTTGTATTTTGTAATGTTTAAGTTTTATTTGATGTTATGTTAATCTATTATTTATGCTCTTCATTTCCTTTCCTTTATTTGTATAATTATATTCTTATCTTGTTTATTTATGTTTCTTTCTTTCATTATGTTTAGCTAAATATATTATGTCAAGGTGAAAAGGGTACACTAATTGTGTAAAAATAAGTATAGTATAAACTCAACATGGACTTTAATGCTTGATATTAACACATGTTTCTATATTTGCTATCTTGTTCACTTTTAATACTTTGCTTGGTACAACAAATACTTGGCACTTTCATAGCCCATACTGTATGGTATAACCGACACCTGAGCTATGAAAGGAACTTGATTTGTTGTTAATTTAAGTTATAATCCTGAATGCCTGGCAACATTTATAAGTATTAGCATTATTCGAATAAGATAACTAATGTAATCATGTTAACAATTTATAATCTGATTGGAACCTCTTTCGTGTATGGTTTCCAAGTTGAGTAATAAGAGTTTATACTATACTTGTTTGAAATACTATTAGTAGATCCTCTAACCTTGACATTTGTTTTTATCATTATTTAATCCTTGCATTAATCTTCCATCTCAAAGCTCTCATTAACTTCTTCCTCTTCTTCTTTATTACTATTAATATTATTAGTACTATTACTATTATTGTTGTTGTATTGTTATTTATAATTTATACAATTAACCTCTCTGTGGTTCAACCCTGGGTGTTGCCGGGTTATTTATTACTTCAACACTTCTGCACTTAGGAGAAGACATCAAGCTTTTTGGTCGTGCCAAGTTTTTGGCGCCGTTGCCGGGGAGGTAAATTCTTGTTTAAATTATAATATTTAATTTTTTTTCTTTTCACTTTTCAATTTATCTAACTTTTGTTTTGTTTGTTTCCTTTTCTTCTCTTTTTCTTTTCTTCCTTTTATTCTCACACATGCATGAGAGTTTGGTCACGTACATTAAATGGTTGACTTTGTAGGGTATCCTCATCATTTTCAGAAAATATGGCCGAAGAAAATAATCAATCGCTTCATAATGAGAATAACCATATGAGAACACTTAGAGACCACATGAATCCCACAAGAACAAGTGCACCCTCATGCATAGTTTTTCCCTCCTGATGCATCTCATTTGAATTTTAAGCCAAGCATTATTCAACTCTTTACCTTCTTTTTCATGGTTTAGACCTAGAAATCCATACTTGCATTTAAGGGAATTTGAGGAGGTCTGTAATACCTATAAATGACTCAAATTGTAGCATGAACACCATTAGATTAAAGCTAAAACATGGCTACAAAATTTGAGACCTAGATCCATTCGTGCTTGGGATGAAATGCAACAACAATTTTTAAAGAAGTTTTTTTTGTCTCACAGAACAAACTCTTTCAAAAGAAAAATCATCACTTTCACTCAAAAGCCAGGAGAAATGATACAGTTCACCCTTGTGATACGACCCAAGTAAGGTCAGATTCGGATTTTGATTCAAAAACGCAACAGTCCAGGTTTACGGCAACAGTCGTAATTATCAATTTGACCGTTGGATCAGGCTAATATTTTATGTGGACTCTCCAAACATGTTTAACTACCTTGGGTTAAAACGTCAGGTCAATCGGATTTCGGGAAGGAACCGCAATACTGGTCAACTGAGGCTGTACAGATTTTGTTATTTACTTCCATTTGACTTGTGGACTTCCTATTTGGTTAAGATTCTTTTCCTACAAGGATGTGGCAGCTTGTTTTGGGAATTTCCTAGTTCCATAAGGATCTTTAATGAGCTGCAATATAATCTACAAGTGTGCGCGTGATTCGTTAATGTTTCAGAATCCTTTTCTTATAAAGGATTCCTTATTCATCCTAGCTACACAAGGAAAGAAGGGCTGGTGGTATTTAATGACAGATTAGTTATTTTTATTATTTTCTTTAATGTTTGGGCTTCATTAAAACTTTGTTTTGAGCTAGGGTCCAAGGCTTGTTTGGATAAGGTTATGGGCTTTTCAGTTTAGGGTTTTGGGCCAGTTTTGAGTGGACCTCATATAAGTCCACATAAGGGGTCCATTAGGGTTAACTTTTCAAGAAATATTTAAACCCATGTAAGCCACAATTTCGGCAACTTTGATGATTATTATTCTGAATTTTTCAGTTTTAACGTGTGAGAGTGATTCTTGCATTCTTCAGTTCTTGAACGAACTGAATCTGACTTATCGAAGATTAACAGGCTTTGTGGCGTCATTCTACCCAGTCCAATAGTGTTGGTGTCTTGGGGCAGGTTTACATTGTGTCCCACTCCTATCAGATCTATTTCAGCTTTCCAGGATCAGATCTCAATCTTGATTGTGGGTTGCGTGACCACTTGCTCATGAGGTTCGCATCACCAACATTTTGAAAAGATTAAAAAATAGATAAAATTGAAATGCTGATTAAAACCACGTAGATCAAAACAAAAGATTGCAATGCAAGCTTACCAAAGGATTGAAGGAAAACAAAAATGAAAAATCACCAACAACGAGTGAAGAAAAGAAGAAACCTAGAAATCCATAAGAAGCTTCCTTAAATCAACAAGGAAAGTAGAAGTGTTGATATCCGCAGGACCTAGGAAACATGTGAAATTGCAAAAAAATCACTCAACAACAACTTAAGGTAAGAAAAAACCAAGAAATCCACAGGTAGCTTCCCTGAATCTACAAGAAAGTAGAAGTATTGATATCCACAAGAGTAAGGAAACATGCAAAATTGCAAAAAATCAAATTTCACTCGACAAGCATCTAGTATCAAGACTTGAAAAAATGGGTGCCCTATACAGATCCCCCAAATCCTACACTAGGCCAAACCAAAACAACAAATAAAATACCCAAATAATTCTTAAATAATTGTGTTCTCTTGACCATGTTGTATTATTATTTTCCATGTCAGCTATATGAATTAGTTTAATGTGAGGGTATTTTTGAGATGAAGTCATAGATTAGGTAGTAACATGTAGAAACTTTTAGTTGAGGAGATACCTTACATTTTAGCTTATTCTAAGCTACACCCATATAGTATTCAATAAGTGTGTTGACATTATCCTTTTGACACCTAAATATACTAAAGAGTAACCTCATGAAATTTTAGCCTATTCTAAGGTACACCCCTATAGTATTCAATAAGTGTGTTGACATTATCCTTCACACCTAAATATACTAAAGAGTAACCTCTCGAAATTTGCATACCTATAAAGAAAAGAAAAGGCGAGAAACACAAGTTGCCTGCAATCCAAGGAATGGAAACACAATAAAGAAATTGACCAAATAATATGCTAGAGGTTAATCATTTCTATAGATATAGCTCCTGTTAAATCCAATTTACTAAAATTACCTAAACAATTCAAAAAAGAAAATAAAAAAGAAAAACCCTTAAAATTGTGTTTTGATCATGGAATTATCTGATAAGCGAGCCTAGTCCTTTCCTAATTAAATGATGAGCATGAGTGATGCGAACCTCGTGATCACGTGGCAATCAATTTCACTTTCTTTGCCTCCGAATAGTTATGGCAATCAAAAATCCAATCCATCTTTTTCTCCCACTCCAAATATGCCTCGGGATCGTTTTTACCTTGAAAAGAAGGTATTTTCAGTTTGATAGTATCCAAATCACCATCTAAATCAGCATGTCCCCCCAACACCACGGAAAATTTTCCCTTTGGCCCGAATTGGCCCCTAGTTCTATTCCCAAAATCCCTTCGGTTTCTAGGCTGCCGAAAACCTTCCCGATGGCCTATAGCCTCATCCTCAAAACCACCATCACCAATATCATCAACAGCCTCCTCAAAATCCTCATAATCAGCCCACCTTGCCCTTTCAGCCCTACTGCCACTATTTGCTTTCGGTTCAGCCCCAAGCTTCCTCACATTTTGGGTGCTTGTACCAGCATCATTACCACGTTTGATACGGTTCAGCCCTGTGATACGACCCAAGTAAGGTCAGATTCGGATTTTGGCGTAAAAAGCGCAACAATCCAGGTTTACGGCAACAGTCATAATTCTCAATCCGACCGTTGGATCGGGCTAATATTTTATGTGGACTCTCCAGACATATCTTACAACCTTGGGTTAAAATTACAGGTCAATCGGAGTTCCGTAAGGCACCCCAATACTGGTCAACAGAGGCTGTACGGATTTTGTTATTTACTTCCATTTGACTTGTGGACTTCCTATTTGATTAGGATTCTTTTCCTCCAAGGATGTGGGAGCTGGTTTTGGGAATTTCCTAGTTCCACAAGGATCTTTAATGAGTTGCAATATAATCTCCTAGTGTGGCAAGGATTCTTTTTTTTGGTAAGCTGACTTATGTATTAAAAGAAAATGATACAAAGAATATAATGGGCATACCCAAGATTTACAATGAGGACAGAAACGAAAACCAACAAATGGCTACAGGCTAGCCACAACAAAACAAAAACTTGGACCAACTAGATATGCTAGGGGTACAAAAACAACCAGCTAAACATCAAATTAAGAGTCCATGTTATTGACCCTCCAAAGTCTTTGGATCCTTATGTTTTCATCTGTTTGTTGAACATTCCTTATCTTTTTTTTGGTAAGCTGACTTATGTATTAAAAGAAAATGATACAAAGAATATAATGGGCATACCCAAGATTTACAATGAGGACAGAAACGAAAACCAACAAATGGCTACAGGCTAGCCACAACAAAACAAAAACTTGGACGAACTAGATATGCTAGGGGTACAAAAACAACCAGCTAAACATCAAATTAAGAGTCCATGTTATTGACCCTCCAAAGTCTTTGGATCCTTATGTTTTCATCTGTTTGTTGAACATTCCTTATCAAAACAAGCTTATCGCGAATGATACATTCGATTTGATCAAAAACCAAATTCGAAGCTTTAGACACATCTGCAAAGATCCTTGCATTCCGTTCTTGCCAGATACAATACACTGTAGCTGCGAAACCCAGTTTACGAGAAAAGTTGACGAAACTTTTTCCATGCCAAGAGACAGTGGCCAATCGAATCCATTCATCCAAGCTTTTTGTCATTCTTGGAATGTCGCATCTATCACAAACATTCCACCATAATGCTTTCGCAAAGGAGCATTCGAAGAACAAGTGGTTGTGATCTTCATTATTGCAGAGACAGAGTGAGCACCTATTGGGACCATGAATACCAAACCGATGAAGTCTATCCTGCGTTGAGAGTTTCCGTTGGATAGCCACTCCAAAAGAAGAAATGCATGTCTTGGGACACCATTCTTGAACCACACGATGTCATGCCAATCAACCATTTGATGATGAATTCTTAGTTGTTCCCAAGCTACTTTGACTGAGAAACTCTGATTTGGCGAATCCAACCAAACAATCTCATCCTTTTGCCCCTTAGGAGTAGAGGTGGAAGGAATAGCTTCTAAAATGGGGTGCCAGCCAATAGCATGAGTGATAGGAATTCTCCATTCTAAGTTATTAATCAGCACGTTCACTCTCGCGTTGTGTTCCATACCTGAATCATAGATGAAACGTTCACCGTAGTTATCAGCGAGCGGGCTGTGAGGATGCCAATTGTCAAAACCATAGAGAGGTTGTCATTCCATCTCCGATGACGTGCTTCATCTTCGGCCATGCTAAGGATCTGAGCTTTAGAATCTTTCCCCCAAGCCCAAGAGCAGCTTCCTGGCGCCTTGATTGTCCAGAAATTCCTACCTCGCAAGAGATTGGATCTGATCCAAGTAGACCAGATTGAGCCATCTGAGTCATTGCACAAGTTCCAAATATGTTTCAACAAGGCAATCTTGTTCCATTCTGCTATCCTTTTTATGCCTAGCCCCCCCTCCTTTTTTGGAAGACATACCTGATCCCAAGCCACTTTAGCCCTGGTAGTGCTCATATCTGAACCTGACCAAAAGAAAGGATCTCATAATTTGCTCAACATTTTTCACTACTTCCCCAGGTAATAGGAATAGAGATGCCCAATAGACCTGGATGGAGAATAAGACTGAGTTAATCAGTTGTACTCGCCCTGCGAAAGAGAGTGTTCTACAGGTCCAATGTCGAACTTTGGCGGTAATTCGATCCACGAGGCCCTTACAATTAACAGCCTTTAGTCTGGACGAGATAAGAGGCACTCCCAAATATTTCATAGGAAGCTCCCCCTCTCTAAACCCAAGAATACTGATAATCTGTTCCCTCTCAGCTCCTAACGAACCGCTCAAGAAGATGTCACTTTTGTTTGGATTTGGATATAGACCTGATAGAACCTGAAACTCTGTGAGTACATTTTTGATCATACGGATTGAATGTACATCCCCTTTGCTGAATATCATCAAGTCGTCGGCAAAGCAAAGATGAGAAATTATGTCCTTCTTGCATCTCCAGTGGAACTTGAAGTTTTGGTTGGCACTCATATAAGTGTGGCAAGGATTCATTAATGTTTCAGAATCCTTTTCTTATAAGGATTCCTTATTCATCCTAGCTACACAAGGAAAGAAGGGCTGGTGGTATTTATTGACAAGTCACTTATTTTTATTATTTTTTTTAATGTTTGGGCTTAATTAAAACTTTGTTTTGAGCTAGGGTCCAAGGCTTGTTTGGATCAGGTTATGGGCTTTTCAGTTTAGGGTTTTGGGCTAGTTTTGAGTGGACCTCATATAAGTCCACATAAGGGGTCCATTAGGGTTAACTTTTCAAGAACTATTTAAACTCATGTAAGCCACAATTTCGGCAGCTTTTGATGATTATTATTCTGAATTTTTCAGTTTTAACGTGTGAGAGTGATTCTTGCATTCTTCAGTTCTTGAACGAACTGAATCTGACTTATCGAAGATTAACTGGCTTCGTGGTGTCATTCTACTCATTCCAATAGTGTTGGTGCCTTGGGGCAGGTTTCCATTGTGTCGCACTCATATCAGACCTCTTTCGGCTTTCCGGGATCAGATCTCAATCTTGATTGTGGGTTGCGTGACCACGTGATCACGAGGTTCGCATCACTGCTCGTTTTGTTAGTTCCTGGTTTTTCTTCTTTATTCCTTTTTTAATTTTTCAGTTCCTCTTTTATTGTGTTTATGTTGTTATTGTATTATTTTCTGGTCTATGTTTTTTTTCTCCCCTTTGTGTTTGATTAGTTTTAGTCTTTACTATGTTAATTTTGTCTTGATTGGCTCTTCAACTTGTTGTTGTTGTTGTTGTTGTTATTGTTGGGGGGGGGTAGTTGAATTGGGTTTTCTTTCAAGGTTGTTTTCAGTGTGTATAATTTTATTTTCTGTGATAACCAAGGAATGAAATAAAGCAAATAATTATAGTAGTTCTATACTTGGATGAGAAGCTAAAGTAGAGGGATGAAGAGAAAGAAGTGAGAAAATATCAGCAGCTTAACAAGCGTTTTGTCAAAGGAAATTCCCAAAGTGTTGGTGCCTTGGGGCAGGTTTCCATTGTGTCGCACTCATATCAGACCTATTTCGGCTTTCCGGGATCAGATCTCAATCTTGATTGTGGGTTGCGTGACCACGTGATCACGAGGTTCGCATAGAGTTGGTATCAGAGCTAGGCTCCGAAACAAGGTTATATCATTCTGTTATTTTCGTTTTTTTTTAGTGTCCCTTAAGTTTTTTTAGTGTTTGCATCCATCTTCTTGTTCTTCGTGTCTGTGTCATCTAAGCAAAAAAAAAAAGTTTATATTTTCATCTTGTTACTGCCTCTAATCATATCAGTTTGTTAAAAATAAAAAAAAAAATCAGAAAGAAATAGAGAAAAGAGTGATTAGTTGAAATTTGAAGGATCATTCAATTTTTGCCGTAGAAACACAATAAGTTAAACCACCTCGGAATCAATTTAAACTTCATATTTAGTCTATTGGGGGTGGGATCGCATGATATATCAAATTTGGGCTTATTCTGATATTTCTTTGCTTGAGGTTTTAATTCGAGTTTCAATTCTGCCGCAAAACACTACTCTTAGTGAACCCTAGGTAAAACACCTTGGAATCTATTGAAACTTCATATTCTGAGTATTGGGTATGCGATTGCACCATATATTAAATTTGTGGGCATATTTTGATTCCGGCTTCTGGAGGTTTTAATTGGAGGATCAATTCTGCCGCAAACTGATCATACAAGTAGTTTGGGTACCTAGAAATAAGAGAACGACCTATAAATTGATTTTTGGTGATTTCATAGTATTGTAATAATACAAATTAAATTCGAGGTCATTTGGATATCGGTTTCTTTAGGTTTCCCGAATTAGGTCTTGTTTTGTCGTAACGGGTCTGTTTTGGTGTTATCTTTTAAAACTTGTTTTGTTTCTGTTGATTTCGTTCCTGCCATTATACTATCATCATATTTTGATATTTGGCTGTTGTTTGAGTCATTTTCATCACCCTCGCATTAGTTTGTTTTTCGATAAGTTCTGGTCCAAACAAAAGTCAGATTTGTATTCTCGAGTCTAAATCAATGTTCTTCATGCTATAAAACTCTATTCTTGTCGTCGTCTTCTTGTTTTTTTCCCCTATCCGTGTCATGTATTCACTAAGGGAGAGGGAACAGAGGAGGATTGTAGATCAACGATGCGAAATACTAAGCCATGGTTTGGGGGTTCTAGAACGAGAAGTTGACAAGTGTAGAAGATTATTCTATGATCTTGAAGCTTCATGGGAAAAAGAGGTACAACGCCAAAAGGATGAAAGACGAAGGAGAGTCGCTGTGGTTATCATTCAAAAGTATGTACGCAAGTGGTTAGTACGGCGTGCTTATTTGAAATTCTTGTCAGTCACTACTTCTATACAGTGTTGTTGGAGAAAGGTGTTAGCAATAAGGGGATTCCGAAGGCTTAAACAAGAGGCTACTGAAGTCACCATTAATGCTAATCAAGATTCGAGGGCGAATCTTCTTGAAGAGGGAGGGAATGATACGGTTCAGCCCTGTGATACGACCCAAGTAAGGTCAGATTCGGATTTTGGCGTAAAAAGCGCAACAATCCAGGTTTACGGCAACAGTTATAATTCTCAATCCGACCGTTGGATCGGGCTAATATTTTATGTGGACTCTCCAGACATATCTTACTACCTTGGGTTAAAATTGCAGGTCAATCGGAGTTCCGTAAGGCACCCCAATACTGGTCAACAGAGGCTGTACGGATTTTGTTATTTACTTCCATTTGACTTGTGGACTTCCTATTTGATTAGGATTCTTTTCCTCCAAGGATGTGGGAGCTGGTTTTGGGAATTTCCTAGTTCCACAAGGATCTTTAATGAGTTGCAATATAATCTCCTAGTGTGGCAAGGATTCATTAATGTTTCAGAATCCTTTTTTTATAAGGATTCCTTATTCATCCTAGCTACACAAGGAAAGAAGGGCTGGTGGTATTTAATGACAAGTCACTTATTTTTATTATTTTCTTTAATGTTTGGGCTTAATTAAAACTTTGTTTTGAGCTAGGGTCCAAGGCTTGTTTGGATCAGGTTATGGGCTTTTCAGTTTAGGGTTTTGGGCTAGTTTTGAGTGGACCTCATATAAGTCCACATAAGGGGTCCATTAGGGTTAACTTTTCAAGAACTATTTAAACTCATGTAAGCCACAATTTTGGCAGCTTTGATGATTATTATTCTGAACTTTTCAGTTTTAACGTGTGAGAGTGATTCTTGCATTCTTCAATTCTTGAACGAACTGAATCTGACTTATCGAAGATTAACTGGCTTCGTAGCGTCATTCTACTCATTCCAATAGTGTTGGTGCCTTGGGGAAGGTTTCCATTGTGTCGCACTCCTATCAGACCTGTTTCGGCTTTCCGGGATCATATCTCAATCTTGATTGTGGGGTGCGTGACCACGTGATCACGAGGTTCGCATCAACGTTTCTCCACCCTATCAAGTCTGTCACACACGTTTCCCATCACAAAATTCATCCTCTCAATCATCTGTGTCATGGCTTGCATTTGGAACGTAAGTTCTCCCTCGGGATGGGGTGGTGTGTTGTTTTGATCTGACATGATAATACCTGCAAAAATTGGTATTGGTGATACCATTATATGTTATAGGTAATGGAACTGCAACTTACCCTAGATAGAATCTGAATGCAATCCAATCTTTGGCATGTTCACTTTAAGTACCGGTCAAGACTAAAACCCATATACTAACACGAAGCAATATGACAATTCTAAGGGTAGACAGAACAATAGCACCTGGTCCATGTGCATCAAACAAAAGCATGAACAAACTTTAAAATTCTTGGGCTTACATCTTTGTGATACCATTTTCCTTTGTAACTTGTAAAGGAATAATATTGTCAAGATCCTTCAAAGAATCCTGTATTTTTTGCTGTAGAATATCAAGTATTTCATAGCATCATCCTGAAAGCATACCGCACTTTAAATAAAAGCATTTAGCATTATTTATCCCCAAAAAATAATTAGCATTATTCTCTTTATTGGTGTTTGATACCTTGGCTTGGATATGTCTAGAAATTCTCTCTTACAAGTCTTTTACATGAAGCTCAAGCTCTATCTACTTTTTTGTAACTTCTATTATCGTCTCTCTGCTTCCTCTTTCTCTCTGCTAAATTCTTGAACTTCTTTTGTAAGATCTTTGAGCACCTTCTCCAATTCCTTAGAATTCTCATGGGCATCCTGTATTTCTCTCTGTAGAATATCGAGTTGCTTTGTAAGATCATCCTGAAAGAATACCACACTTTAAATAAAAGCATTCATTTAGCATTCTTTAATCCTAAAACTAATTAGCATTTTCTCCTTGATAGAATTTGATACCTTGGCTTGGATATGTCCTGAAATTCTCTCTCGCAAGTCCTTCCCAACAACCTCCAACTCTGTTAGGTTTTTTTATCACTTTTGTTCATCCTTTCTCTGCTTCCTCTTTCTCTCTATTGCCCTTGGACTCCTCATGAGCATTCAATTCAACACCTCATTATACATCTTAGCTGATTTTAAGAAATCTTGCTCTGAGCCTCCTCCACATTAGAAAAGGACAAATAAATATACAAAGGGCACTACCTTGCCTTAGGAAAAAAAATGAAACAATACAGTTTTTCATCATGGACAAAGTTTTCAAATTGAATGTTAAAATAGTCTAACACTGCTTTAACACCTCCTTAGATAACTATGGCCAAAGGATTTCCATTTTATAATATTAGTTTTTAAGGCAGAAAAGCATATTTCATGCCAATGATTAACTATCCGAAAAAATCTTGAAGAAAAAGAAAAACTCAGCTTAAAAAAAAAACACAGGAAAAAGTAGCAATCTTCCAAATAATCGATGCTAAAATACATTGCCATTACCAAGCAAGCCACGAAGAGCTAAAGTAATAGTCTCTAACAATCAGTAAGAATGAGAAATACTAGACCTTAAATCTTTCTGCAGCACTTATTGTATGGCAACTAGCCATTCACTGTGGCATTCTGCCGTCAAGATTATCAATTTCATGTTTAATTTCTAGATTGCGGTGCTAATGACTCATCCTACAATTTCCAAAAGTAGTTTAGAAAAAAGAGTGATAAATAATTAAGATTACCTTGCAGTTCATTGTTCAAAATTCCAAAATTATTTTGTAATAAACACACAAATAAAGGATAAGGAACTCTATAATGACCAGTTTGATCATATTTATTTTCCTCTTTGTTAGCTACTAGCATGCCTGTCCTTGAATACTTCAACTAGTAATTTTGGGCAACATTTTATGAGATTCATAAAAGCACTACATGAATAAACCTTTATGCATGTCAAAGCATCTAACATGTACTGACCTCCACAATTTTTGTCGACCATCATGGAGTTCCTTATCTTAAAAAGTATATTCTGGACATTTTCGTTGCTGATCAATCTGCTGATATTTTCTCAGCTCTTCTTTCTCTAAATCCATTTCCTTCAGCCTCTCATCCAAGTACTGAACAACTGGAATTATTTGCTATATTTCATTCCCTGGTTAATTGAGAAAATAAAATTATACAAGCTAAAAACATTCTTAAAAGAAAAACCAAACTCAACTATCCCTTGCCTGTTTCCTGCATAATTTTTAAACTTTCACAGCGTCTGTGCCACCAATTTCTTTGAATACATCAACACACTCAGAGTCTTTCATCAATGTCAATGGTGTTATCTATTAAGATTCATGAGAAACAAAAAGGAAATTTTAAAATTAGTAGGAAAAGAATATACATAGTTTTTAGGAAAATTAAGCAATAACAAAAGGTTCAAAGAATCAAACCATTTTTTGCTGCATTACATAGTACGGATTGGAGCGAGAGAACCCACCACTTTCCACTAAATTCAAAACTTCAGTTTTCCTAAAAAGTTAGTAGACTTTCTATCATTGATCTTCTAGAAACAAAGCAAAAGGCAGTGAGAAATAGAGTGCATAAAAAGCATAGATTATTTTCTATGAACAAGAAAATTGTTCTACAGAGATGCAATTCCTCATGACTCTCATACACAACAATATATAAACTTCAATAACAAGCTAACTCGCAAAAGTGTATCATCCATTTACTATCACAAAATAGCCATCCAACAACTTGCTATTTAAGGTGGCCATCAACAGTGAAGATGGTCCTGGTTAGTTGATGTGGACACTAAACAAGTGAAATAGAGACTTCCAACCCAACCCATTTAGGAAGCCATGTGATTAGTACTTAAAAGTGCATGTTTATCAAGGTTTTATATCATCATTTTGCACTTGAAGTATCAATAACTCCTTAACTAAAGCATGTTTTATAATAACAAGTTTGATACTATAAGATACCTTAATTTATGGTAAATGCTCATTTTAAATGCAGGCCTATCACATAAATAAAAGGATTGATTGATGAGTTTAAGTATTGAAAGTGAAAGGACAAAGAGATGGCCAAACTTAGAAAAGAGATGCCGGTGCAGTCCAAACCGGAACATTGCTCGGTAATTGGATCATATCTGGAGCTCTAGATCTCGGATTTAGGTCCATTTTATATGGATGGAAAGGTAAGACAAAGGCCTACAACTTTCATGAGGAGCCCAAGATTTAAAAAGGCCGTTTTGAAGTCCAAACTGAAGGAACAACGAAGAAGTCCGAAGCTGTCCTGCAGCCCAGACACTATTTAGTGTTCAGCCCATATCTTGAGTTCTAGAAGTCCAAATGACCTCATCTTTTTTTTGTTGGAAAGCTGAGATAATTTCCTAGAACATTCCTGAGGATTCTGGGCAAATTATGATGTTATCAATGACGTTTTGTTCAGACAAGAAGATAAGGATTGTCACCAAAGTCAAGATGTGGCCACCCACCCATCAATTAGTCAACAAATCAATAGTTCCAAATTTTGACCTATAAAAGGAGGCACTTACCATGTATTGAGGCATCTTGGTTTCCAGATCAAGATCATGCTATTGCTTTCTCTCTTTGTATTGCTTATGTCTTGCTTTCATTAATATCAAGTTTATGCACTTCATTTCCTTTCCTTTACTTAGTTAACCTCTTTCTCATTTATGTTCTTATCTTGTTCATTTATGTTTCTTTCTTTCATTATGTTCAGCTAAGTTAATTATGTCAAGGTGAAAAGGGTACACTAATGGTGTAAGAATAAGTATAATATAAACTTAACATGGACCTTAACGTTGGATAATAACATGTTTTATATTTGTTATCTTGTTCACTTTTAATACTTTGCTTGTTAAATGGTTAATCTAGATTTATGTTGTATAACACTTGGTACAACAAATACTTGGCACTTTCATAGCTCATACTGTATGGTATAACCGACACCTGAGCTAAGAAAGAAACTTGATTTGTTGTTAACATAAGTTATAATCATAAATGTCTGCCAACATTTACAAGTATTAGCTTTATTCGAATAAGATAACTAATGTAATCATGTTAACAATTTATAATCTGATTGGAACCTCCTTTATGTGTGGTTTCCAATTGAGTAATAAGAGTTTATACTATACTTGTTTGAAGTACCATTAATGAATCCTCTAACCTTGACATTTGTTTTTATCACTGTTTAATCCTTACATTAATCTTCCAACTCAAAGTTCTCATTAATTTCTTCATCTACTTCTATTACTACTACTACTACTACTACTATTATTTTTATTATTATTGTTGTTGTTGTTATTTACATTCTGTAATATATCCCTTTGATCTTTTCATAAACTCAGTATATAGGCTGGAAACCTGTGACCCGATCTTTTGGATCATTCTCAGGTGTAACAACGCCACGTACTGAGTATTATAATTATAATTATTGTTATTGTTATTATTATTGTTGTTGTTGTTGTATTGTTATTTATAATTTATACAATTAACCTCTCTATGGTTCGACCTCGGTCTTGCCGGGTTATTTATTACTTCAACACTCCTGCACTTGGGAAAAGACATCAAGCTTTTGGTCGTGTCACCATGCGAGTGAGGATTAGGCCTGACAGTAGTTAAGTTTATGTGACCCACCAAGATCGATAAAGTTGATGATTCCAAGAGGTATTAATTGAAGACAACAGCTTAATAAAAAAATAACCAAATTCGTTGATCTATGTGATAAAAATATTCACAGAGAACAACACGTAGATTGAGCACTTTCGAATAAGAGTAATCAAGTTTCCTCATCTTTTGAGGGTCAGGAGGGATGAAGAAAATATAAACAAAAAATGTGTGGCTGCAAATATCACTTCTCTATTTCCCCCCTAGTTCTTTCGTAAAGCATTACAATGTTTCCAATTTCATGCATGGATGGAAGGATAGTGGCAGAATCCTAGATTGTTCCCAATCAATGGTGGCCACAATTTTACTTTCTGAACTACTCAAATAAAATTATGCCTCATGACAAAACAACTAATTCAAAAGAAATTATGGAGCATTGTGTGATAAGATTAGTAAAGATAAAGATAAGCTTATATGTTAGAAGAAGTGATGCGGACCAACCCAGAAACACCAGCAAGGACCCATTACATGTTCCAAATGGACCAATGACTCGGTCCAAGACAAAAACATTGAAAGATGCATTGAATGCATTGGTTTTCAAGGTTTCCGCCAAGTCAGAATTGGAAGGTCCATTGGAGTATTAAGAGGAGATCCTAGTACATCTTATCCATGTGCAAGAGGGTCCAATACAACCTTATTTGGGCCATGAGATGAGGACAACAAAGGAAACAAAAGAGTTCTACTACAACTTGGAAACAACATGGTGGCTACCTTTTCCTTTTGTTTCTAGGATTAAGGGGCTGCATGGAAGGCTATAAATAAGCCTTCAATCAGTTCTGTACTATTTTAGTTCATTCTCTTCTTCTCATGGCAGAACATGGATTTAATATTAGGGGCTTTATTTTATTTTGTTAGCTACAGCTCAAGGCTTGTTTGCGCTTAATTAATACTTTGTTTTAAGCTAGGATACAAGGCTTGTTTGGATTAAGTTATGGGCTTGTTAGATTAGGGTTTTGGGCTAGTTTTGAGTGGACCTCATATAAGTCCACATATGGGGTCCATTAGGGTTAATTCTTCAGGAATTATTTAAACCCATGTAAGCCAAAATTTCGGCAGCTTTGATGAATATTATTCTGAATTTTTCAGTTTTAATGTGTGAGAGTGATTCTTGCATTCTTCAGTTCTTGAACGAACTGAATCTGACTTATCCAAGATTAACTAGCTTCGTGGCGTCATTCTACTCATTCCAATAGTGTTGGTGCCTTGGGGCAGGTTTCCATTGTGTCACACTCTTATCAGACCTCTTTCGGCTTTCCAGGATTAGATCTCAATCTTGATTGTGGGTTGCATGACCACATGATCATGAGGTTCACATTAGTTGGTAACAGAGCTAGGCTTCGAATCAAGGTCATATCATTCTATTATTTTAATTTTTTTTAGTCTTTAGTGTTCCCTTAAGTTTTTCAGTATTCGCGTCCATCTTCTTGTTCTTCGAGTCTGCATCATCTAATCAAAAAAAAAAATTATATTTTATTTGGTTACTGTCTCTAATCATATCAGTTTATTAAAAAGCAAAAAAAAAAAGAAAGAAATAGAGAAAAGAGTGATTAGTTGAAATTTGAAGGATCATTCAATTTTTGTCGCAAAAACACAAATCTTGGTGAACCATAAGCAAACCACCTCAGAATCAATTTAAACTTCATATTCAGTCTATCGGAGGGTGGGATCGAATCTTATATCAAAGTTGGGCTTATTCTGATATTATTTGCTTGAGGTTTTAATTCGAGTTTCAATTCTGCCGCAGAAACACTACTCTTAGTGAACCCTAGGTAAAACACCTTAGAATCTATTGAAACTTCATATTTTGAGTACTGGGTATGCAATAGCACCCCATATTAAATTTGGGATTATTTTGATATCGGTTTCTGGAGGTTTTAATTGGAGGTTCAATTCTGCTTACATTTGTCTGAATCTTTTTATTTCTATTATATTTGGGTTATCTAGGAGTCAAGTAATTGTTTTCGCTAATATTCACTTTTTTTTATTTTGTGTCTTCGTTTCGTCCACAATTCGCACAAATTTGCATTGCTACTCGCAAAATCATAATCATAGTTTCGTTTTGCTTTGTTTTAGTATTTTTTTTTATTCTTGAGTTTGAAAATTATAATTAGAGTGCGCTGCGAAAGCTACTGACTTTGATTTGTTGATTTCAGTTCCTAAAGAACCAAAAAAAAGCAAGTTGTGAGGTAAAAGGCGTAGAGAGCTTAATAGAGTGAAAAGCCTTGATTTTTGTTTTGTGTGATACATGAGAGGTGTGAGGATATATTTTGTGCTACTAACGAAATTTTGCAAATTCAAAGAATGTCTGAAAACAACGAATCAACGACACAAAACACTGACATAGCTTTCCAATTGCAATCCATAGGCCAGCAACTTGAGCTGTTGTCTAGGACATACAAGGATCTGAAAGAGATGGAGATAGCAATGATTCGGGCTAATGTTGTTGAGGATAGAGAAGCCACCATGGCTAGATTTCTTAATGGATTGAATCGAGACATTGCTAATGTGGTGGAGCTACAGCACTATGTGGAGCTAGAGGACATGGTTCACATGGCGATGAAGATGGAGAGACAACTTAGGAAGGGGCATGCTTGGCCAGCATTTAATTCGGGTTCATCATCATCTTGGAAGTCGAATCTAAAGAGAGAGAGGGTACTGTCCGCCCAAGATCCTTTGGTCCTTCTAGAACTGAACCACCAAAGGCTAAAGTTGATGTCCCTACTGATGCCAAAGATAAATCTAAAACACAACCTAAACGTACTCGTGATGTTAAATGTTTCAGGTGTCACGAACATGGACATTATGCTTCAGAGTGTTCAAACAAGAGAATCATGATGATTAGAGATAATGGTGATGTGAAATCTGAAAGTGACAGTTCTGATTGTGAAGGCATGCCACCATTGGAGGATAGTGATGGGGATGAGTTAGCATTACTGGTTGAGGAGTCCTTAATTATAAGGCGAACACTTCAGGTTCAGGTCAAAGAAGATGATACTAATGAACAAAGGGAGAACATCTTCCATACGCGTTGTTATGTACAAAGCAAGGTGTGTGGTTTAATTATAGATAATGGAAGCTGTGTTAATGTTTGTAGTGCCACCCTTGTTAGTAAACTAAATTTGTGTACTGCTAAGCATGCTAAACCATATAGATTGCAATGGCTGAATGATAGTGGTGAAGTGAAAGTGACTAAACAGGTTGTGGTTCTATTTTTTATTGGGAAATATGTTGATGAAGTTATGGGCGACGTGATACCAATGCAAGCAAGTCACATCTTGTTGGGGAGAGACCATGGCAATATGATAGGAAGACAATTCATGGTGGGGTTGAAAATAGATATACTATTGTAAAAGATGGTAAAACCATCACTCTTGTACCTCTTACAGCCAAACAGGTGTATTTTTTTTTGGTAAGCTGACTTATGTATTAAAAGAAAATGATACAAAGAATATAATGGGCATACCCAAGATTTACAATGAGGACAGAAACGAAACCCAACAAATGGCTACAGGCTAGCCACAACAAAACAAAAACTTGGACCAACTAGATATGCTAGGGGTACAAAAACAACCAGCTAAACATCAAATTAAGAGTCCATGTTATTGACCCTCCAAAGTCTTTGGATCCTTATGTTTTCATCTGTTTGTTGAACATTCCTTATCAAAACAAGCTTATCGCGAATGATACATTCGATTTGATCAAAAACCAAATTCGAAGCTTTAGACACATCTGCAAAGATCCTTGCATTCCGTTCTTGCCAGATACAATACACTGTAGCTGCGAAACCCAGTTTACGAGAAAAGTTGACGAAACTTTTTCCATGCCAAGAGACAGTGGCCAATCGAATCCATTCATCCAAGCTTTTTGTCATTCTTGGAATGTCGCATCTATCACAAACATTCCACCATAATGCTTTCGCAAAGGAGCATTCAAAGAACAAGTGGTTGTGATCTTCATTATTGCAGAGACAGAGTGAGCACCTATTGGGACCATGAATACCAAACCGATGAAGTCTATCCTGCGTTGAGAGTTTCCGTTGGATAGCCACCCAAAGAAGAAATGCATGTCTTGGGACAGCATTCTTGAACCACACGATGTCATGCCAATCAACCATTTGATGATGAATTCTTAGTTGTTCCCAAGCTACTTTGACTGAGAAACTCTGATTTGGTGAATCCAACCAAACAATCTCATCCTTTTGCCCCTTAGGAGTAGAGGTGGAAGGAATAGCTTCTAAAATGGGGTGCCAGCCAATAGCATGAGTGATAGGAATTCTCCATTCTAAGTTATTAATCAGCACGTTCACTCTCGCGTTGTGTTCCATACCTGAATCATAGATGAAACGTTCACCGTAGGTATCAGCGAGCGGGCTGTGTGGATGCCAATTGTCAAACCATAGAGAGGTTGTCATTCCATCTCCGATGACGTGCTTCATCTTCGGCCATGCTAAGGATCTGAGCTTTAGAATCTTTCCCCAAGCCAAGAGCAGCTTCCTGTCGCCTTGATTGTCCAGAAATTCCTACCTCGCAAGAGATTGGATCTGATCCAAGTAGACCAGATTGAGCCATCTGAGTCATTGCACAAGTTCCAAATATGTTTCAACAAGGCAATCTTGTTCCATTCTGCTATCCTTTTTATGCCTAGCCCCCCCTCCTTTTTTGGAAGACATACCTGATCCCAAGCCACTTTAGCCCTGGTAGTGCTCATATCTGAACCTGACCAAAGAAAGGATCTCATAATTTGCTCAACATTTTTCACTACTTCCCCAGGTAATAGGAATAGAGATGCCCAATAGACCTGGATGGAGAATAAGACTGAGTTAATCAGTTGTACTCGCCCTGCGAAAGAGAGTGTTCTACAGGTCCAATGTCGAACTTTGGCGGTAATTCGATCCACGAGGCCCTTACAATTAACAGCCTTTAGTCTGGACGAGATAAGAGGCACTCCCAAATATTAGGAAGCTCCCCCTCTCTAAACCCAAGAATACTGATAATCTGTTCCCTCTCAGCTCCTAACGAACCGCTCAAGAAGATGTCACTTTTGTTTGGATTTGGATATAGACCTGATAGAACCTGAAACTCTGTGAGTACATTTTTGATCATACGGATTGAATGTACATCCCCTTTGCTGAATATCATCAAGTCGTCGGCAAAGCAAAGATGAGAAATTCTGTCCTTCTTGCATCTCCAGTGGAACTTGAAGTTTTGGTTGGCACTCATATTGCAGAACAGCCCTGACAGGCCAAACAGGTGTATGATGATCAAATAAAGCTAAAAAGTGAGCATAAGGCAATGGGGAGAGAAAATCAAGGTAAGGAACAAGGGGAGAGAAGACCATCAGATTGGGCTAGAACCCAAACCACTACAACCCATTCGGCCACCCATCTAAACACCAGCAAGGACCCATTACATGTTCCAAATGGACCAATGACTCGGTCCAAGACAAAGACATTGAAAGATGTATTGAATGCATTGGTTTTGAAGGTTTCCACCAAGTTAGAATTGGAAGGTCCATTGGAGTATCAAGAGGAGACCCTAGTACATCTTATCCATATGCAAGAGGTGTCCAATAAAACCTTATTTGGGCCATGAGATGAGGACACCAAAGGAAACAAAAGAATCCTACTACAACTCAGAAACAACATGGTGGCTACCTTTTCCTTTTGTTTCTAGGATTAAGGGGCTGCATGGAAGGCTATAAATAAGCCTTCAATCAGTTCTGTACTATTTAAGGGGCTGCAGGGGCTTTATTTTATTTTGTTAGTTATAGCCCAAAATACTTTGTTGTAAGCTAGGATCCAAGGCTTGTTTGGATTAAGTTATGGCCTTTTTAGATTAGGGTTTTGGGCCAGTTTTGAGTGGACCTCATATAAGTCCACATAAGGGGTTGATTAGTACTTAAAAGTGCATGTTTATCAAGGTTTTATATCATCATTTTGCACTTGAAGTATCAATAACTCCTTAACTAAAGCATGTTTTATAATAACAAGTTTGATACTATAAGATACCGTAATTTATGGTAAATGCTCATCTTAAATGCAGGCCTATCACATAAATGAAAGGATTGATTGATGAGTTTAAGTATTGCAAGTGAAAGGACAAAGAGATGGCCAAACTTAGAAAAGAGATGCTGGTGCAGTCCAAACCGGAACATTGCTCAGTAATTGGATCATATCTTTTTTTGGTAAGCTGACTTATGTATTAAAAGAAAATGATACAAAGAATATAATGGGCATACCCAAGATTTACAATGAGGACAGAAACGAAAACCAACAAATGGCTACAGGCTAGCCACAACAAAACAAAAACTTGGACCAACTAGATATGCTAGGGGTACAAAAACAACCAGCTAAACATCAAATTAAGAGTCCATGTTATTGACCCTCCAAAGTCTTTGGATCCTTATGTTTTCATCTGTTTGTTGAACATTCCTTATCAAAACAAGCTTATCGCGAATGATACATTCGATTTGATCACGGATTTAGGTCCATTTTATTTGGATGGAAAGGTAAGACAAAGGCCTACAACAAGATTTAAAAATACCGTTTTGAAGTCCAAATTGAAGGAACAACGAAGAAGTCCGAAGCTGTCCTGCAGCCCAAACACTGTTTAGTGTTCAGCCCATATCTTAAGTTCTAGAAGTCCAAATGACCTCATCTTTTTTTTGTTGGAAAGCTAAGACAAATTCCTAGAACATTCTTGAGGATTCTGTGCAAATTATGATGTTAGCAATGACATCTTGTTCATACAAGAAGATAAGGATTGTCACCAAGTCAAGATGTGGCCACCCACACATCAATTAGTCAACAATTCAATAGTTCCAAATTCTGGCCTATAAAAGGAGGCACTTACCATGTATTGAGGCATCTTGGATTCCAGATCAAGATCATGCTCTTGCTTTCTCTCTTTGTATTGCTTATGTGTTGCTTTCATTAATATCAAGTTTATGCACTTCATTTCCTTTCCTTTACTTAGTTAACTTCTTTCTCATTTATGTTCTTGTCTTGTTCATTCATGTTTCTTTCTTTTATTCTGTTTAGCTAAGTTAATTATGTCAAGGTGAAAAGGGTACACTAATGGTGTAAGAATAAGTATAATATAAACTTAACATGGACCTTAACGTTGGATACTAACATGTTTTATATTTGTTATCTTGTTCACTTTTAATACTTTGCTTGTTAAATGGTTAATCTAGATTTATGTTGTATATCACTTGGTACAACAAATATTTGGTACTTTCATAGCTTGCTTTGTCACCCGAATCTCCCCATTCTCATTCAGCCATCGCAAACTATAGGGTCTGGGATGTGGAAAGGTATTTAAACCCAATTTCTCCACCAAGGTAGTTGACGCAACATTAGTGCAACTTCCATTATCAATGATCATCCCGCACACCTTATCTCGAATCTGACATCGAGTATGAAAGATGTTCTCGCGTTGCTCATCACTAACGTCAATTTGTGCATTCAAAACCCGTTGAACAACCAACAAATCTCCCTTCATTGGTTCGAAATCCTCTTCTTGTTCAGCCACTTGTACCTCATCTTCGTCTTCAGTTTCAACCTCATCTCCACTGATCAGCTCTCCATGATCCCCATGCAAAATCATCACCCTTTTATTTGGACATTCCGAAGCAATATGCCCATGTCCCAAGCACTTGAAGCACTTGATGTCCCGAGACCTCCTAGGGTGTTGAGGTTCTGTCACCTTCTCCTTTCCCTTCAAAGAATCAGAACTGGTATTCCCCTTGCTAAACTCCACCTTCTCATCTCGTTTAGGTGTGCTCCATGTTCGTGTAGGCATTGAAACAGCCCTTGTCGCGCTTGACGTAGTTACACTAGTTCGGACACCTCCTCGTCTCTGCTGCCTCTCTACTCGGGTTGCAAGCTTTATAACTTCCTCAAGGAAGATGTACGGTTGTAACTCAACAACATTAGCTATATCCTTCCTCAACCCTCCAAGAAATCTAGCTATTGTTTGCTCTTGAGGTTCCATCAATTCACATCTTTTTTGGTAAGCTGACTTATGTATTAAAAGAAAATGATACAAAGAATATAATGGGCATACCCAAGATTTACAATGTGAACAGAAACGAAAACCAACAAATGGCTACAGGCTAGCCACATAACAAAACAAAAACTTAGACCAACTAGATATGCTAGGGGTACAAAAACAACCAGCTAAACATCAAATTAAGAGTCCATGTTATTGACTCTCCAAAGTCTTTGGATCCTTATGTTTTCATCTGTTCGTTGAACATTCCTCATCAAAACAAGTTTATCGCGAATGATACATTCGATTTGATCAAATACCAAATTCGAAGCTTTAGACACATCTGCAAAGATCCTTGCGTTCCGTTCTTGCCAGATACAATACACTGTAGCTGCGAAACCCAGTTTACGAGAAAAGTTGACGAAACTTTTGCCATGCCAAGAGACAGTGGCCAATCGAATCCATTCATCCAAGCTTTTTGTCATTCTTGGGATGTCGCATCTGTCACAAACATTCCACCATAATGCTTTCGTAAAGGAGCATTCAAAGAACAAGTGGTTGTGATCTTCATTATTGCGGAGACAAAGTGAGCACCTATTGGGACCATGAATACCAAACCGATGAAGTCTATCCTGCGTTGAGAGTTTCCGTTGTATAGCCACCCAAAGAAGAAATGCATGTCTTGGGACAGCATTCTTGAACCACACGATGTCATGCCAATCAACCATCTGATGATGAATTCTTAGTTGTTCCCAAGCTACTTTGACCAAGAAACTCTGATACACATTCTGAACGGTGGAGATTAGAAATTAAGCCTCCAGCAACGTTGTCTACATGTTCAACAGAAGGTCGTCATTCTCAGGTCAGTTTCGGTATAATTAAGATCTGCGGCGATCCAACCGTTAAACTGTGCTGATTTTTGAATATGTTATACATAACATGTGTATCTTCCTTTGAACCGTTGGGATGTTTGAACTGATCGGTGTTCCAATCATAGTGCTGGTCGCTTATTAGTGCTTCTTGGACTGAGTTTTTTCTAGTATTTGTATGCTGCCAAATTGTCTTTGTGTTCTGCTGTCAAATTTGTTCCAATGGTTAGCTCTGACATTGAACAACACAATGGAGTTAAATCTGGACATACTTTACAATTAGAGCTCCAAGACATGCTAAATAGTCATGACATGAATCCTGTGTTGGGTTCTAAAGGTGATGAGTTGAAGGTTGGGTCTAAGCAACAAGAACAGCTACACCTTAGCCCCAAATTGAATTTTTTAAATGCTTTGAAGGGCTCTGATGTTGATGAAAATAAGGGTAGGATGTCCCTTGATATGAATCCAGTCCGTAACTTGCATTTTGCTCCCCCCGCAATAACTGATGGTCGTGTGACAGTAGCTCCTCCACTTGATGTGTTTGAGGATGGCTGTGAACTTTGGAAATCCACTCTAGTTGGTCATTTCGTGGGTCAGAAATTACCCTATCCTGTTGTTAATTCTATTGCTAAAAGAATATGGGGCTCCCACGGTCTATCCGAAGTTTTATCTTCTGATAATGGATTCTTTCTCTTCACTTTTGATTCTGTCGATCGCGCCACTAATGTTCTGGAGAGAGCCCCATGGCACATGGCCAATAGACCTTTGGTGCTTAAACGTTGGCATCCGAACATGCAATTTTTGAAAGATGATCTGGATAGAGTTCCGGTATGGGTTAAGCTCTACAATGTTCCTCTCGAGTATTGGACTGTTAAGGGGCTGAGTTGTGTAGCGAGTGCTATTGGGGTTCCCCTTCATGCTGACCTTACTACATTGTTGCGTAAAAGGCTTAGCTACGCAAGAGTTTGCGTTGAGATAGAAGCTTCGAAAACGCTGGTGAAGGAATACGACCTTCGCTGTCCAAATGGGTTATTCATAACAATTTCAGTGGATTATGAATGGATTCCTTCAAGGTGCAATAATTGCAATGTCTTTGGACATACCACAGCGATATGTGCTACCAGTAAAGTTGATGATCGAACAATGGGGGCAGAGGGCAAAAGGAAAATAGGAGCTGTGAACTCTAAACATGCAGATAATAAACAGAATCAGCTTCAATGGCAGGTAGTTGGTAAACGAAATAAGGGTGTTACAATTGGTGAGAATGATTGTTTGGCATCTAAAGAGCTTAATTGTAATGAGAATGGTTGTTTAGCATCTGCTTTACAGAGTGCTGATTGTAATACGAATGAATCTGCGACATTAGATGTGCCCAATGCTGGTTGTTATGAAGATGAAAATCCTACCTCTCCTCTTATTTTGAAGAGCTTACGAGCAGACATGGTGCCGGAGGAAGGGGATGCATGTACTTCTTTAGATCAAAGTTCAACCATCTGTAATGCAACCATGAACCCTGTTAGTCATGAGGTGAATGTTGATATTGGAGTTATGGGAGGTGGTACAGGTAAGGAAGATGATGATAAGGAGTCGACGTCACTGATCCCAACAAGTCCGCAAAGTCCGATTTCTTCTGACGGGGAAACTTTTATTAATCAGTTAGCTAGCAAGGCTAGAGACTCTCTAGAAAAAAAGAAAACGGGTTCTCCAGGCTTTTCAAAGAAGAGTAAGAAATCTGGCTCCTCGAGGGGGGGCAAGTCAAGGTAATCCGTGTGTTGATGTTTGGTACTCCTCTCTATTTCCCTATGATTATTGGATGTTGGAATGTTAGAGGTTTGAATGATCCCATAAAGCATTCAGAACTGCGTCAGCTCATCCATCAAGAGAGGATGGTTTTTTTTTGGTTTGGTTGAAACTCGGGTTAGAGACAGGAATAAAGATAATGTTTCGCAACTTCTTCTGCGTAATTGGTCATTCTTGTATAATTATGATTTCTCTTGTCGTGGTCGTATTTGGGTTTGTTGGAATGCTGATTTGGTGAAGGTGGATGTTCTGGAATGTCAGACCAGGCTATCCATGTTTCTGTCATGATATTAGCTACCAATATCTGTTTTAATACTTCAATCATTTACGGAGACAATAATGCATCTGTACGTGAGGCTTTATGGTCTGATATTGTGAGTCGTAGTGATGGATGGGAGTCAACCCCATGGATTCTTATGGGCGACTTTAATGCTATCCGCAACCAGTCAGAGAGGTTAGGGGGGTCTTCTACGTGGGCTGGTCATATGGACAGATTGGAAACATGTATACGTGAAGCGAAAGTGGATGATCTTCGGTATTCAGGTATGCATTATACTTGGACGAACCAATGTCCTGAGAATATGATTATGCGGAAACTAGATAGAGTGCTTTGTGAATGAGAAGTGGAATATGCGCTTCCCATTGTCGGAAGCGAGATTCTTGCCTGCTGGTATGTCAGATCATTCTCCCATGGTGGTAAAAGTCACTGGCAATGTTCAGAACATAAAGAAACCATTCAGATTCTTCGATATGTGGATGGATCATGACGAGTTCATGCCCTTGGTGAAGAAAGTATGGGATCAGCATTCAGGAGGGTGTCCAATGTATCAACTGTGTTGCAAACTAAGGAAGCTAAAGCAGGAACTTAAACATTTCAATAAGACTCACTTCTCCAATATTTCCGATAGAGTCAAAGATGCAAAAGATCACATGGATAGGGCTCAACAAGCTCTGCATACAGCGCCTGAGGATCCAACATTGCGTATGCGAGAAAGAGATGCTGTTCGTAACTATGCTTCTACTGTCAGGGCGGAAGAGTGTTTTTTCAGACAAAAGGCAAGGATACAATGGCTTAGCTTGGGGGATCAGAATACTAGCTACTTTCACAAATCAGTAAATGGTAGACAGAATAGAAATAAGCTTCTCTCGGTTACAAGGGAGGATGGAGAAGTCGTTGAAGGACACGAGGCAGTCAAATCAGAAGTAATTGCATACTTCCAGCGTGTATTGGGAGTGAAACAGATGCCTAGGGTCCTGAACGAGGAAGTGATGCAATCGGCAATTATTTACAAATTGTCGGCAACTCAACAGCATGTACTAGCACAAGATGTCACAAGAGAGGAGATTAAGCATGCTATGTTTAGTTTGAAAAACAACAAAGCTCCTGGTCCAGATGGCTTCAACGCAGGTTTCTTCAAAAGAATGTGGCACATAGTGGGGGAAGATGTAATCAACGCTGTTAGCTCCTTCTTCCAGACTCGTAGAATGCTTAAAGAAATGAATGCTACGTCCATTTCCCTTATCCCTAAAGTTGCTAATCCTACGAGGTTGACAGATTTTCGTCCTATATCTTGCTGCAATACAGTATACAAATGCATCGCGAAGATTCTAGCTGGGAGAATGAAAGTTGTTTTACCATCCTTAGTAGGTCCGTATCAAACAGCTTTTATCTCTGGACGGAGAATCAGCGACAATATTCTTTTGTCTCAGGAGCTAATGAAAGGCTATCACACAACTACGGGTCCTGCTCGTTGTGCTATGAAAGTAGACCTGATGAAGGCTTATGACTCTGTTCGGTGGGATTTCGTTGATGCTACGTTGATAAAAATGGGATTCCCTAGAACAGTCATTGATTGGATCATGGTTTGTGTTACATCATGTCAATTCTCAATCAACGTCAACGGTGAACTTGCGGGTTACTTCCAAGGGGGGAGAGGGCTGAGACAAGGTGATCCATTATCTCCATATTTGTTTGTCCTATGCATGGAAATCCTGTCAGGGCTGTTCTGCAATATGAGTGCCAACCAAAACTTCAAGTTCCACTGGAGATGCAAGAAGGACAGAATTTCTCATCTTTGCTTTGCCGACGACTTGATGATATTCAGCAAAGGGGATGTACATTCAATCCGTATGATCAAAAATGTACTCACAGAGTTTCAGGTTCTATCAGGTCTATATCCAAATCCAAACAAAAGTGACATCTTCTTGAGCGGTTCGTTAGGAGCTGAGAGGGAACAGATTATCAGTATTCTTGGGTTTAGAGAGGGGGAGCTTCCTATGAAATATTTGGGAGTGCCTCTTATCTCGTCCAGACTAAAGGCTGTTAATTGTAAGGGCCTCGTGGATCGAATTATCGCCAAAGTTCGACATTGGACCTGTAGAACACTCTCTTTCGCAGGGCGAGTACAACTGATTAACTCAGTCTTATTCTCCATCCAGGTCTATTGGGCATCTCTATTCCTATTACCTGGGGAAGTACTGAAAAATGTTGAGCAAATTATGAGATCCTTTCTTTGGTCAGGTTCAGATATGAGCACTACCAGGGCTAAAGTGGCTTGGGATCAGGTATGTCTTCCAAAAAAGGAGGGGGGGCTAGGCATAAAAAGGATAGCAGAATGGAACAAGATTGCCTTGTTGAAACATATTTGGAACTTGTGCAATGACTCAGATGGCTCAATCTGGTCTACTTGGATCAGATCCAATCTCTTGTGAGGTAGGAATTTCTGGACAATCAAGGCGCCAGGAAGCTGCTCTTGGGCTTGGGGAAAGATTCTAAAGCTCAGATCCTTAGCATGGCCGAAGATGAAGCACGTCATCGGAGATGGAATGACAACCTCTCTATGGTTTGACAATTGGCATCCTCACAGCCCGCTCGCTGATACCTACGGTGAACGTTTCATCTATGATTCAGGTATGGAACACAACGCGAGAGTGAACGTGCTGATTAATAACTTAGAATGGAGAATTCCTATCACTCATGCTATTGGCTGGCACCCCATTTTAGAAGCTATTCCTTCCACCTCTACTCCTAAGGGGCAAAAGGATGAGATTGTTTGGTTGGATTCGCCAAATCAGAGTTTCTCAGTCAAAGTAGCTTGGGAACAACTAAGAATTCATCATCAATGGTTGATTGCATGACATCGTGTGGTTCAAGAATGCTGTCCCAAGACATGCATTTCTTCTTTGGGTGGCTATCCAACGGAAACTCTCAACGCAGGATAGACTTCATCGGTTTGGTATTCATGGTCCCAATAGGTGCTCACTCTGTCTCTGCAATAATGAAGATCACAACCACTTGTTCTTTGAATGCTCCTTTGCGAAAGCATTATGGTGGAATGTTTGTGATAGATGCGACATTCCAAGAATGACAAAAAGCTTGGATGAATGGATTCGATTGGCCACTGTCTCTTGCATGGAAAAAGTTTCGTCAACTTTTCTCGTAAACTGGGTTTCGCAGCTACAGTGTATTGTATCTGGCAAGAACGGAATGCAAGGATCTTTGCAGATGTGTCTAAAGCTTCGAATTTGGTTTTTGATCAAATCGAATGTATCATTCGCGATAAGCTTGTTTTGATGAGGAATGTTCAACAAACAGATGAAAACATAAGGATCCAAAGACTTTGGAGGGTCAATAACATGGACTCTTAATTTGATGTTTAGCTGGTTGTTTTTGTACCCCTAGCATATCTAGTTGGTCCAAGTTTTTGTTTTGTTGTGGCTAGCCTGTAGCCATTTGTTGGTTTTCGTTTCTATCCTCATTGTAAATCTTGGGTATGCCCATTATATTCTTTGTATCATTTTCTTTTAATACATAAGTCAGCTTACCAAAAAAAAAAGGAAGGAATAGCTTCTATAATGGGGTGCCAGCCAATAGCATGAGTGATAGGAATTCTCCATTCTAAGTTATTAATCAGCACGTTCACTCTCGCGTTGTGCTCCATACCTGAATCATAGATGAATCGTTCACCGTAAGTATCAGCGAGCGGGCTGTGAGGATGCCAATTGTCAAACCATAGAGAGGTTGTCATTCCATCTCCGATAATGTGCTTCACCTTCGGCCATGCTAAGGATCTGAGCTTTAGAATCTTCCCCAAGCCCAAGAGCAGCTTCCTGGCGCACCTTGATTGTCCAGAAACTCCTACTCGCAAGAGATTGGATCTGATCCAAGTAGACCAGATTGAGCCATCCGAGTCATTGCAACAGGTTCCAAAATGTGTTTCAACAAGGCAATCTGTTCCATTCTGTTATCCTTTTTATGCCTAGCCCCCCCTCCTTTCTTGGAAGACATACCTGATCCCAAGCCACTTTAGCCCTAGTTAGTGCTCATATCTGAACCTGACCAAAGAAAGGATCTCATAATTTGCTCAACGTTTTTCACTACTTGCCCAGGTAATAGGAATAGAGATGCCAATAGACCTGGATGGAGAATAAAACTGAGTTAATCAGTTGTACTCGCCCTGCGAAAGAGAGTTGTTCTGCAAGTCCAATGTCGTACTTTAGCGGTAATTCGATTCCACGAGGCCCTTACAATCAACAGCCTTTAGTCTGGACGAGATAAGAGGCACTCCCAAATATTTCATAGGAAGCTCCCCCTCTCTAAACCCAAGAAATACTGATAATCTGTTCCCTCTGAGCACCTAAAACACCGCTCAAGAAGATGTCACTTTTTGTTTGGATTTGGATATAGACCTGATAGATCTTGAAACTCTATGAGTGCATTTTTTATCATACGAACTGAGTGTACATCCCCTTTGCTGAATATCATCAAGTCGTCGGCAAAGCAAAGATGAGAAATTCTGTCCTTCTTGCATCTCCAGTGGAACTTGAAGTTTTGATTGGCACTCATATTGCAGAACAGCCCTGACAGGATTTCCATGCAAAGGACAAACAAATATGGAGATAATGGATCACCTTGTCTCAGCCCTCATACCCCCATGAAAGTAACCTCCAAGTTCACCGTTGACGTTGATTGAGAATTGACACGATGTAACACACACACCATGATCCAATCAACCACTGTTCTAGGAATCCCATTTTTATTAACGTAGCATCAACGAAATCCCACCGAACCGAGTCATAAGCCTTCATCAGATCTACTTTCATAGCACAACGAAGCCGGACCCGTTAAAAGATTTATGATAGCCTTTCATTAGCTCCTGAGACAAAAGAATATTGTCGCTGATTCTCCGTCCAGAGATAAAAGCTGTCTGATACGGACCTACTAAGGACGACAAAACAACTTTCATTCTCCCAGCTAGAATCTTCGCGATGCATTTGTATACTGTATTGCAGCAAGATATAGGACGAAAATCTGTCAACCTCGTAGGATTAGCAACTTTAGGGATAAGGGAAATGGATGTAGCATTCATTTCTTTAAGCATTCTACGAGTCTGGAAGAAGGAGCTAACAGCGTTGATTACATCTTCCCCCACTATGTGCCACATTCTTTTGAAGAAACCTGCGTTGAAGCCATCTGGACCAGGAGCTTTGTTGTTTTTCAAACTAAACATAGCATGCTTAATCTCCTCTCTTGTGACATCTTGTGCTAGTACATGCTGTTGAGTTGCCGACAATTTGTAAATAATTGCCGATTGCATCACTTCCTCGTTCAGGACCCTAGGCATCTGATTCACTCCCAACACACGCTGGAAGTATGCAATTACTTCTGATTTGACTGCCTCGTGTCCTTCAACGACTTCCCCATCCTCCCTTGTAACGGAGAGAAGCTTATTTCTATTCTGTCTTCCATTTACTGATTTGTGGAAGTAGCTAGTATTCTGATCCCCCAAGCTAAGCCATTGCATCCTTGCCTTTTGTTTGAAAAAACTCTCTTCCGCCCTGACCGTAGAACCATAGTTACGAACAGCATCTCTTTCGCGCATGCGTAAAGTTGGATTCTCAGGCGCTGTATGCAGCTCCTGTTGAGCCTTATCCATTTGATCTTTTGCATCTTTGACTCTATCTGATATATTGGAGAAGTGAGTCTTATTGAAATGTTTAAGTTCCTGCTTTAGCTTCCTTAGTTTGCAACACAACTGATACATTGGACAACCCCCCAAATGCTGATCCCATACTTTCTTCACCAATGGCATGAACTCGTCATGATCCATCCACATATCAAAGAATCTGAATGGTTTCTTTATGTTCTGAACATTGCCAGTAACCTTTACCACCATGGGAGAAATACCAGCAGGCAAGAATCTCGCTTCCGACAATGGGAAGTGCAGATTCCACTTCTCATTCACAAGCACTCTATCTAGCTTCGGCATAATCAGATTCTTAATACATTGGTTCGTCCATGTATAATGCATACCAGAATACCGAAGATCATCCACTTTCGCATCTCGAATACATGTTTCCAACCTGTCCATCTGACCATCCCACGTAGTAGACCCTCCTGACCTTTCTGACGGGTTGCGGATAGCATTAAAGTCACCCATAAGAATCCATGGGGTTGACTCCCATGCAACACTACGACTCACTATATCAGACCATAATGTCTCACGTAAGGATGCATTATTGTCTCCATAAATGATTGAAGTATTAAAACAGATATTGGTAGCTAATATAGTGACAGAAACATGGATAGCCTGGTCTGACATACCGCAAACATCCACCTTCACCACATCAGCATTCCAACAAACCCCAAATACGACCACGACAAGAGAAATCATAATTATACAAGAATGACCAATTACGCAGAAGAAGTTGCGAAACATTATCTTTATTCCTGTCTCTAACCCGAAGTTTCAACCAAACCAAAAAAAAACCATCCTCTCTTGATGGATGAGCTGACGCAGTTCTGAATGCTTTATGGGATCATTCAAACCTCTAACATTCCAACATCCAATAATCATAGGGAAATAGAGAGGAGTACCAAACAGCCACACACTGATTACCTTGACTTGCCCCCCCTCGAAGAGCCAGATTTCTTACTCTTCTTTGAAAAGCCTGGAGAACCCATTTTCTTTTTCTCTAGAGAGTCTCTAGCCTTGCTAGCTAACTGATTAATAAAAGTTTCCCCATCAGAAAGAAATCGGACTTTGCAGACTTGTTGGGATCAGTGACGACGACTCCTTATCATCGTCTTCCTTACCTGTATCACCTCCCATAGCTCCAATATCAACATTCACCTCATGACTAACAGGGTTCATGGTTGCATAAGCAATTGTATTACAGATGGTTAAAACTTTGATCTAAGAAAAAGTACCTGTAGCCCCTTCCTCCGGCACCATGTCTGCTCGTAAACTCTTCAAAACAATTAGGAGAGTAGATTTTCATCTTCATAAACAACCAGCATTGGGCACATCTGATGTCGCAGTTTCATTCGTATGACAATCAGCAATATGTTTAAAGCAGATGCTAAACAACCATTCTCATTACAATTAAGCTCTTTAGATTCCAAACAATCATTCTCACCAATCGTAACACCCTATTTCGTTTACCAACTACCTGCCATTGAAGCTGATTCTGCTTATTATCTGTAGGTTTAGAGTTCACAGCTCCTATTTTCCTTTTGCCCTCTGCCCCCATTGTACGATCATCAACTTTACTGGTAGCACATATCGTTGTGGTATGTCCAAAGACATTGCAATTATTGCACCTTGACGGTATCCATTCATAATCCGCTGAAAATTGTTATGAATAACCCATTTGGACAGCGAAGGTCGTATTCCTTTAACCAGGGTTTTTCGAAGCTTCTATCTCAACGCAAACTCTTGCGTAGCTAAGCCTTTTACGCAACAATGTAGTGAGGTCAGCATGAAGGGGAACCCCAATAAGCACTCGCTACACAACTCAACCCCTTAACAGTCCAATACTCGAGAGGAACATTATAGAGCTTAACCCATACCGGAACTCTATCCAGATCATCTTTCAAAAATTGCATGTTCGGAATGCAACGTTTAAGCACCAAAGGTCTGTTGGCCATATGCCATGGGGCTCTCCAGAACATTTGTGGCGCGATCGACAGAATCAAAAAGTGAAGAGAAAAGAAACCATTATCAGAAGATAAAACTTCGGATAGACCGTGGGAGCCCCATATTCTTTTGGCAATAGAATTAACAACAGGATAGGGTAATTTTTGACCCACGAAATGACCAACTAGAGTGGACTTCCAAAGTTCACAGCCATCCTCAAACACATCAAGTGGAGGAGCTACTGTCACACGGCCATCAGTTATTGCGGGGGGAGCAAAATGCAAGTTACGGACTGGATTCATATCAAGGGACATCCTACCCTTATTGTCATCAACATCAGAGCCCTTCAAAGCATTTAAAAAATTCAATTTGGGGCTAAGGTGTAGCTGTTCTTGTTGCTTAGACCCAGCATTCAACTCATCAACTTTAGAACCCAACACAGGATTCATGTCAAGACTATTTAGCATATCTTGGAGCTCTAATTGTAAGGTATGTCCAGATTTAACTCCATTGTGTTGTTCAATGTCAGAGCTAACCATTGGAACAAATTCAACAGCAGAACACAAAGACAATTTGGCAGCATACAAATACTAGATAGAACGTTCTAAGGACAAACAAACTCAGTCCAAGAAGCCCAACGGTTCAAAGGTAGATACACATGTTATGTATAACATATTCAAAAATCAGCACAGTTTAACGGTTGGATCTCCGTAGATGTTAATTATATCGAAACTGACCTGAGAATGACGACCTTCTGTTGAACATGTAGAAAACGTTGCCGGAGGCTAAATTTCTAATCTCCCCCGTTCATAATGTGTATCATAACCAGGTGCATCACATATCCAGAAATAAGCTTGATCCAACGGTTCAAGAAGGAGATATATGCCGGCGGCTATTACTGTTCCGAGAAGGATTTTTCCAGAAATATTCAAATGGCTAGCTTCCGCAGGAGGAATCCAACATGGACGATCCCTCTGGACAGAATGTAGGCAATATAGATGTTCACAACATACCAAAAAATCATCTGGATCCAACGGTTTAACAAGGCAAAATCGGCCGGCGACTCTGACAGCACTAGGGGGTTTTCCAGAAAATTTCAATTTTCCAGATTTCTTAAACGGGCGGAAGCTTTTAGCAGATCCCTCCGTCAGAATGTAGACAATAGTTCCGTGCACAACATAACCAAATCTTGGCTTGATCCAACGGTGGTCGCCGGAGATATGGCTGTCGGAGCACCGCCCCTTTGTATCTGTCCTCTCTAACCTCTCTCTCTGCTTATTTCCCATCAATTCACATCGAATCAGTAGCAATTCAAGCCAAGATCCCTGTCGCAAAGTTTGAAGTCTGATGTATAGCTCCTGTTTATAGTAATCTGATGTGCCGTGAATGATTTGAAAATCGGCAACAATGATTATAATGAAAATGGATGAAGGATGGGTCTGGTTGTGTTGTCTTTCTTTTGGTATTTAGGCTGGATTGTAGTGATTTAAGGTAAATAAGATGGAGATAAACTAGAATGATACTTTGATAAGTCGATCTGGACGCCACAAAGATCAATCTAGGATTTCGACGCCACACTCTTTGTGATTGAAGAGTGATAAGTCAGGTAGGGTTCTTCACAAAACGAATTTGGAAGAACAACTCTTAATTCTCTGAATTAAGTTTTCAAATCTTGGCCCAAAAGTGTTTATTTCATATTCTGATACATATTTATCTTTGGAACATCCCTCCAAAGTTAGGTGAATTCAACATGACAGAAGTCAGCCTAAAAACTAGACTTTTAATAAAGCAAGTAGACAATTTTAACTAACACACGTTTTTTGTTGACATCTTCTAAAACATATGCCAGATGAAATTTAAAAACAGCCATAACTTTTTGACACAAAAGTCCAATGCACTCATGGTTGGACAATATAGAAAGATCACGTTCTGAACTTGAATTTTACCTACATAAATCTTGTTTTTCACATGCATTGGATGACTTCAAATTCGGGTTCAAAATCCATCTACTGTGCTGACCGTAAAACAGCATCAATTCCTTCACTTGCATTATCAATCCAAATTACAAGTAGCCCAGCATGAAAAGAACCATTAAGGGCTTTTCCCATCTCCAATTCCCAATTGTAGGCAAATAAGTACCCTTGAACCAATTATCAAACTGATTGCTAATTTTAAACTCCGACGCAGCTTCAATCATTGCAATTTGATTCGTCAAGGCCCGTTGTAGTTGTTTCGCTCTCGCTCTTGTCAGTGGACCATCTGAATCCTCTTGCATATTAGATTTCAGCTTTACGAGATGGATTATAATTCCAATTGATGCACCATCATCAGCCCCGGGTTTGAAAATGATTTTGTCCTCAAATCAGAATCGTCATCATTCATCCAAGTACGGAGATAAGTCTTTCACATTAAAAGTAGCTGATACGTTGTAATCACCAGGAAGATCTTCCTTATACGCATTGTCATTCACCTTCTCTATAATACGAAATGGACCGTCAGCTCTTTGGCATCAAACTTGGACTTACGTTTGCTTGGAAATCTGCCCTTGCTAATATGAATCCAAACAAAGATCTCCAGGTTCAAACCTGACCATCTTCGCCCCTTGTTAGCTTGTTTAGCATACTTTGTTGTTTTCTCCTCAATATGTAGTCGAACCTGCTCATGTAGTTTCTTCATCAATTCTGCCTTTCTAATTCCATCCATAGATGTCCTCTCATCAATTGGAATATGAACAAGATCAATAGGAACACAAGGATTAAAGCCATAGACAACCTCGAATGGTGAAAATTTTGTAGCCCCCATGCACACTACGATTATATGCAAAAACTCCACAATCGGCAAACAAGTATCCCAACTCTTCAAATTCTTATGTATAACAGCTCGTAACAAAGAAGATAAAGTTCGGTTTACTACCTCAGTTTGGATCCATCAGTTTGTGGATGACATGCCTACTGAAAAGTAACTTTGTTTCGCAAGTTTCCTCCAAAGAGTCTTCCAAAAGTGGCTTAAAGAACTTTGTATCACGATCAGAGACAATGCTTTTAGGAATTCCATGCAAAACGAACAAATCTCTTGAAAAGAACAAATCAGCAACATGTACTGCATCGTCAGTTTTCGTACAAGGAATGAAATGGGACATTTTGGAGAATCGATCAAACCACCACCATTATTGAATCCTTCCCACGTTGTGTTCTCGGTAGTCCAAGTACAAAGTCCATGCTAATGTCCATCCATGGTTGCTCTGGAATAGGCAGTGGCATATAGAGTCCATACGCATTCTCTTTACCTTAGCTCTCTTGCAAATAGCACATCTTTCAATCACCTTGTGTACATCCCGTAAACATGCTAGGCCAAAAAAAATGTTTCTTTCAGCAGCTCATAAGTCTTCTTCTCCCCAAAAATGACCACTAAGACCACCACCTATGAGCCTCTCGCACAAGCAACTCCCGTAACGAACCTGAAGGAATACACATTCTGCCCATTTTGAACAAGTAACCTTCATGCATAAAGAACCCCATCACAAGCTCCCTTTGCACATTCGGCAACCACATTAGCAAAAGTAGGAATCATTTGGCATACTGATCCTTCACCTGTTCAAAACCCATCAGCCTTGCATTCAACATAGAGATCAGTGCGTACCTCCTAGAAAGAGCATCAGCAAACCACATTAACTTGCCCTTTCTTGTACTTTATGACATAAGGAAATGACTCCATGAACTCCCACCCATTTAGCATGTCTTCGATTCAAACTTGTTTTTGTCCCTTAAGATACTTCAAGGCTTCATTGATCAGTATGTATAAACAAATTCTTTAGGCAACAAGTAGTGCTGCCATACCTCCAGAGCCCGAATCAAAGCATAGAACTCCTTGTCGTAAATAGAGTTAGTTCAACGCGCTCCATTTAACTTTTCACTGAAGAATGCAATCGGTCTCTTTTCTTGCATCAAAACAGCACCAATTCCAACCCCGGAAGCATCGCACTCTATTTCAAATGTTTTTAGCAAAAGTCTGGAAGTGCTAAAACTGGAGCTGTACACAACTTTTCCTTAATTAGCTCGAAAGCTTTCTGCGCATCTTCACTCCATCTAAACTCCTTCCCTTTTTTCAAAGCATTCTGTCATAGGAAGCAACAATAGAGCTGAAGTCTTTCACAAATCGCCTGTAGAAAGAAGCTAAACCATGGAAACTCCTCACATCAGTGATACTAGCAGGTTTTGGCCAGTCTCGAATTGCCTCAATTTCTCCTCATCAACTCTAACTCCCCTGCTAGAGATAATATATCCAAGAAACACGACACTTTCTTTACAAAAGTAACACTTTGTGAGTTTCCCATACAACTTAGAATCTTGCAAAAGTCTCAAACACAAACTCTAAGATGCTTCACATGATCATCAAAGGTCTTGCTATACACCAGGATGTCGTCAAAATATACTACAACACAACAGCCCAATATACTTCCTCAAAAACATTGATTCATAAGCCTCATAAAATGTACTAGGCGCATTAGATAACCCAAACGGGCATTACCATCCATTCATATAACCCCTGTTTAGTTTTAAATGCTGTTTTCATCTCCCTCTTTCATTCTAATTTTGGTGATAGCCACTCATCCAAATCGACTTTTGGAAAACAATGCAGCACCATGCAACTCATCAAAGCAAATTCATCGAGTCTGGGTATAGGAAATCGATACTTAACTGTTATTTTGTTGATAGCGCGGCTGTCCATGCACATCCTCATTGGTACCATCTTTCTTCGGTACAAGCAAAGTAGGTACGGAACATGGACTAAGTGATTCTCGCACATAGCCCTTCTCTAAGAGCTCACCGACCTGCCTTTGAATCTTCTTTCGGCTTCCTCTGGATTACATCTGTATTGCTGGTCTATTAGGAAGTGAAGCTCCCGGCACCAAATCAATTTGATGCTCAATACCACGAATAGGGGTAATCCTTTAGGCAATTCATCTGGAAACACATCTTTAAATTCTTCAAGTAATTCCTTAATCTGTCGTGGTAAGTCCAATCCTTCTACTTGTAGTAGTTGCTTTGCCCAGACCATGAAAACAATCCCTGTTGTCGCTAATGCTTGTTTTGATGTCTCCTTTTTTTGGCTAACAAACAGCCCCTTTCGTGATGTCACCTTCTTTTGTTGGCTTCGTAACTGATCCTCTCTAACTTGTTGAGAACTCAGTGGTAACAAGTTCACCTTCTTTCCATTCAGCATAAAAGAATAAGTGTTCTTCCGTCCATTGTAGGTCACATTCATTATCAAAACTTGCCATGGACGACCTAACAAACAAATGGCTAGCTGACATTGGCAACGTCACATAAAACCCTCGTCGTTGATAGGTTTTAATGGAAAAAGGTACACGAACTTGCTTTGTCACCCGAATTCCCCATTCTCATTCAGCCATCGCAAACTATAGGGTCTGGGATTGTGGAAGGGTATTTAAACCCAATTTCTCCACCAAGGTAGTTGACGCAACATTAGTCCAACTTCCATTATCAATGATCATCCCGCACACCTTATCTCGAATCTGACATCGAGTATGAAAGATGTTCTCGCGTTGCTCATCACTAAACGCCAATTTGTGCATTCAGAACCCGTTGAACAACCAACAAATCTCCCTTCACTGGTTCGAAATCCTCTTCTTGTTCAGCCACTTGTACCTCATCTTCGTCTTCAGTTTCAACCTCATCTCCACTGATCAGCTCTCCATGATCCCCATGCAAAATCATCACCCTTTTATTTGGACATTCCGAAGCAATATGCCCATGTCCCAAGCACTTGAAGCACTTGATGTCTCGAGACCTCCTAGGGTGTTGAGGTTCTGTCACTTTCTCCTTTCCCTTCAAAGAATCAGAACTGGTATTCCCCTTGCTAAACTCCACCTTCTCATCTCGTTTAGGTGTGCTCCATGTTCGTGTAGGCGTAGAAACAGCCCTTGTCGCACTTGATGTAGTTACACTAGTTCGGACACCTCCTCGTCTCTGCTGCCTCTCTACTCGGGTTGCAAGCTTTATAACTTCCTACCATAAAAGAGCATAATCTGTAAACTCAAGTGCTGCCACCTTGCACTTCCTTTCTTCAGAATATTCGTACCATTCAAACACTTTTTCAACCTTCTGAATCCACTCCAAGTATTCCTCAGGTGAACTACTTCCTCTAAACGGTGGAATTTTAAGTTTGAGACCATTAGGAGGATTATAATTCTGCCTTCTTGGTCTGACCCTATCATCAGCCTCATCATCCCCATCTGGATCTTCGTCAGCTTCTATAATATCATTTCGTGGCACCCTAAGTGCTTGCCTCGGTTGGGGTTGCAAATTATTTCTTTGCATCCTTTGCATAAGGGTATTCAACTGTTCACGAATTCCAGTCATCTCATCCCGAATCTCAGCATGAGATCGTTGTAAGCCCATGACCTGTGCCTGTTCCAAACTTAACCCTCTTGGCAAATCTTCTTTATCTCCAGCCATAGTTAAGTCTGTCAACCTCTGTTCCAACAAACCTTTCTTCTTCTTCTTCTTCTTGTTTTTGGCTCCTGTCTTAGATCGCAACTGATGCTCTGATACCAGATGATGTGCCGTGAATGATTCAAAATCGGCAACAATGATTCTAATGAAAATGGATGAAGGATGGGTCTGGTTGTGTTGTCTTTCTTTTGGTATTTAGGCTGGATTGTAGTGATTTGAAAGTAAATAAAATGGAGGATAGACTAGAATGATACTTTGATAAGTCGATCTGGACGCCACAAAGATCAGTCTAGGATTTCGACGCCACACTCTTTGTGATTGAAGAGTGATAAGTCAGGTAGGGTTCTTCACAAAAACGAATTTGGAAGAACAACTCTTAATTCTCTGAATTAAGTTTTTCAATTTTGGCCAAAAGTGTTTATTTCATATTCTGATACATATTTATCTTTGGAACATCCCTCCAAAGTTAGGTGAATTCAACATGACAGAAGTAAAGCCTAAAAACTAGACTTTTAATAAAGCAAGTAGACAAATTTAACTAACACACGTTTTTTGTTGACATTTTTAAAACATATGCAGACGAAATTTAAAACAGCCATAACTTTTGACACAAAAGTCCAATGCACTCATGGTTGGACAATATAGAAAGATCACGTTCTGAACTTGAATTTTACCTACATAAATCTTGTTTTCACATGCATTGGATGACTTCAAATTCGGGTTCAAATCCATCTACTGTTCTGACCGTAAACAGCATCAATTCCTTCACTTGCATTATCAATCCAAATACAAGTAGCCCAGCATGAAAAGAACCATTAAGGGTTTTTCCCATCTCCAAGTTCCAATTGTAGGCAAATAAGCACCCTTGAACCAATTTCATACTGATTGCTAATTTTTAACTCCGACGCAGCTTCAATCATTGCAATTTGATTCGTCAAGACCCGTTGTAGTTGTTTCGCTCTCGCTCTTGTCACTGGACCATCTGAATCCTCTTGCATATTAGATTCAGCTTTACGAGATGGATTATAATTCCCATGATGCACATCACTTTGTGATATTCATCTACTGTCTTATAACCTTTTTTTTTGGTAAGCTGACTTATGTATTAAAAGAAAATGATACAAAGAATATAATGGGCATACCCAAGATTTACAATGAGGACAGAAACGAAAACCAACAAATGGCTACAGGCTAGCCACAACAAAACAAAAACTTGGACCAACTAGATATGCTAGGGGTACAAAAACAACCAGCTAAACATCAAATTAAGAGTCCATGTTATTGACCCTCCAAAGTCTTTGGATCCTTATGTTTTCATCTGTTTGTTGAACATTCCTTATCAAAACAAGCTTATCGCGAATGATACATTCGATTTGATCAAAAACCAAATTCGAAGCTTTAGACACATCTGCAAAGATCCTTGCATTCCGTTCTTGCCAGATACAATACACTGTAGCTGCGAAACCCAGTTTACGAGAAAAGTTGACGAAACTTTTTTCCATGCCAAGAGACAGTGGCCAATCGAATCCATTCATCCAAGCTTTTTGTCATTCTTGGAATGTCGCATCTACCACAAACATTCCACCATAATGCTTTCGCAAAGGAGCATTCAAAGAACAAGTGGTTGTGATCTTCATTATTGCAGAGACAGAGTGAGCACCTATTGGGACCATGAATACCAAACCGATGAAGTCTATCCTGCGTTGAGAGTTTCCGTTGGATAGCCACCCAAAGAAGAAATGCATGTCTTGGGACAGCATTCTTGAACCACACGATGTCATGCCAATCAACCATTTGATGATGAATTCTTAGTTGTTCCCAAGCTACTTTGACTGAGAAACTCTGATTTGGCGAATCCAACCAAACAATCTCATCCTTTTGCCCCTTAGGAGTAGAGGTGGAAGGAATAGCTTCTAAAATGGGGTGCCAGCCAATAGCATGAGTGATAGGAATTCTCCATTCTAAGTTATTAATCAGCACGTTCACTCTCGCGTTGTGTTCCATACCTGAATCATAGATGAAACGTTCACCGTAGGTATCAGCGAGCGGGCTGTGAGGATGCCAATTGTCAAACCATAGAGAGGTTGTCATTCCATCTCCGATGACGTGCTTCATCTTCGGCCATGCTAAGGATCTGAGCTTTAGAATCTTTCCCCAAGCCCAAGAGCAGCTTCCTGGCGCCTTGATTGTCCAGAAATTCCTACCTCGCAAGAGATTGGATCTGATCCAAGTAGACCAGATTGAGCCGTCTGAGTCATTGCACAAGTTCCAAATATGTTTCAACAAGGCAATCTTGTTCCATTCTGCTATCCTTTTTATGCCTAGCCCCCCCTCCTTTTTTGGAAGACATACCTGATCCCAAGCCACTTTAGCCCTGGTAGTGCTCATATCTGAACCTGACCAAAGAAAGGATCTCATAATTTGCTCAACATTTTTCACTACTTCCCCAGGTAATAGGAATAGAGATGCCCAATAGACCTGGATGGAGAATAAGACTGAGTTAATCAGTTGTACTCGCCCTGCGAAAGAGAGTGTTCTACAGGTCCAATGTCGAACTTTGGCGGTAATTCGATCCACAAGGCCCTTACAATTAACAGCCTTTAGTCTGGACGAGATAAGAGGCACTCCCAAATATTTCATAGGAAGCTCCCCCTCTCTAAACCCAAGAATACTGATAAATCTGTTCCCTCTCAGCTCCTAACGAACCGCTCAAGAAGATGTCACTTTTGTTTGGATTTGGATATAGACCTGATAGAACCTGAAACTCTGTGAGTACATTTTTGATCATACGGATTGAATGTACATCCCCTTTGCTGAATATCATCAAGTCGTCGGCAAAGCAAAGATGAGAAATTCTGTCCTTCTTGCATCTCCAGTGGAACTTGAAGTTTTGGTTGGCACTCATATTGCAGAACAGCCCTGACAGGATTTCCATGCATAGGACAAACAAATATGGAGATAATGGATCACCTTGTCTCAGCCCTCTCCCCCCTTGGAAGTAACCCGCAAGTTCACCGTTGACGTTGATTGAGAATTGACATGATGTAACACAAACCATGATCCAATCAATGACTGTTCTAGGGAATCCCATTTTTATCAACGTAGCATCAACGAAATCCCACCGAACAGAGTCATAAGCCTTCATCAGGTCTACTTTCATAGCACAACGAGCAGGACCCGTAGTTGTGTGATAGCCTTTCATTAGTTCCTGAGACAAAAGAATATTGTCGCTGATTCTCCGTCCAGAGATAAAAGCTGTTTGATACGGACCTACTAAGGATGGTAAAACAACTTTCATTCTCCCAGCTAGAATCTTCGCGATGCATTTGTATACTGTATTGCAGCAAGATATAGGACGAAAATCTGTCAACCTCGTAGGATTAGCAACTTTAGGGATAAGGGAAATGGATGTAGCATTCATTTCTTTAAGCATTCTACGAGTCTGGAAGAAGGAGCTAACAGCGTTGATTACATCTTCCCCCACTATGTGCCACATTCTTTTGAAGAAACCTGCGTTGAAGCCATCTGGACCAGGAGCTTTGTTGTTTTTTCAAACTAAACATAGCATGCTTAATCTCCTCTCTTGTGACATCTTGTGCTAGTACATGCTGTGAGTTGCCGACAATTTGTAAATAATTGCCGATTGCATCACTTCCTCGTTCAGGACCCTAGGCATCTGTTTCACTCCCAATACACGCTGGAAGTATGCAATTACTTCTGATTTGACTGCCTCGTGTCCTTCAGCAACTTCTCCATCCTCCCTTGTAACCGAGAGAAGCTTATTTCTATTCTGTCTACCATTTACTGATTTGTGAAAGTAGCTAGTATTCTGATCCCCCAAGCTAAAGCCATTGTATCCTTGCCTTTTGTCTGAAAAAACACTCTTCCGCCCTGACAGTAGAAGCATAGTTACGAACAGCATCTCTTTCTCGCATACGCAATGTTGGGTCCTCAGGCGCTGTATGCAGAGCTTGTTGAGCCCTATCCATGTGATCTTTTGCATCTTTGACTCTATCGGAAATATTGGAGAAGTGAGTCTTATTGAAATGTTTAAGTTCCTGCTTTAGCTTCCTTAGTTTGCAACACAGTTGATACATTGGACACCCTCCTGAATGCTGATCCCATACTTTCTTCACCAAGGGCATGAACTCGTCATGATCCATCCACATATCGAAGAATCTGAATGGTTTCTTTATGTTCTGAACATTGCCAGTGACTTTTACCACCATGGGAGAATGATCTGACATACCAGCAGGCAAGAATCTCGCTTCCGACAATGGGAAGCGGATATTCCACTTCTCATTCACAAGCACTCTATCTAGTTTCCGCATAATCATATTCTCAGGACATTGGTTCGTCCAAGTATAATGCATACCTGAATACCGAAGATCATCCACTTTCGCTTCACGTATACATGTTTCCAATCTGTCCATATGACCAGCCCACGTAGAAGACCCCCCTAACCTCTCTGACTGGTTGCGGATAGCATTAAAGTCGCCCATAAGAATCCATGGGGTTGACTCCCATCCATCACTACGACTCACAATATCAGACCATAAAGCCTCACGTACAGATGCATTATTGTCTCCGTAAATGATTGAAGTATTAAAACAGATATTGGTAGCTAATATCATGACAGAAACATGGATAGCCTGGTCTGACATTCCCAGAACATCCACCTTCACCAAATCAGCATTCCAACAAACCCAAATACGACCACGACAAGAGAAATCATAATTATACAAGAATGACCAATTACGCAGAAGAAGTTGCGAAACATTATCTTTATTCCTGTCTCTAACCCGAGTTTCAACCAAACCAAAAAAAAACCATCCTCTCTTGATGGATGAGCTGACGCAGTTCTGAATGCTTTATGGGATCATTCAAACCTCTAACATTTCCAACATCCAATAATCATAGGGAAATAGAGAGGAGTACCAAACATCAACACACGGATTACCTTGACTTGCCCCCCCTCGAGGAGCCAGATTTCTTACTCTTCTTTGAAAAGCCTGGGAGAACCCGTTTTCTTTTTTTCTAGAGAGTCTCTAGCCTTGCTAGCTAACTGATTAATAAAAGTTTCCCCGTCAGAAGAAATCGGACTTTGCGGACTTGTTGGATCAGTGACGTCGACTCCTTATCATCATCTTCCTTACCTGTACCACCTCCCATAACTCCAATATCAACATTCACCTCATGACTAACAGGGTTCATGGTTGCATTACAGATGGTTGAACTTTGATCTAAAGAAGTACATGCATCCCCTTCCTCCGGCACCATGTCTGCTCGTAAGCTCTTCAAAATAAGAGGAGAGGTAGGATTTTCATCTTCATAACAACCAGCATTGGGCACATCTAATGTTGCAGATTCATTCGTATTACAATCAGCACTCTGTAAAGCAGATGCTAAACAACCATTCTCATTACAATTAAGCTCTTTAGATGCCAAACAATCATTCTCACCAATCGTCTTATAACCTTGATTCAGACCTTGGAGCTTCAGATATAAGTCTCTATAATAGTGGTTTGGCACAAATCGTCTCCTCATTAAGACTTTCATCTCCCCCCAAGTCTGAACGGGTTGCTCGCCATTCCTCCTCCTACTGATCACAATCTGATCCCACCAAATCAACGCATACTCCGTAAACTCAATTATCACCAATTTCACCTTTTTCTGTTCAGAATAGCTATGGCAATCAAAAATCCAATCTACCTTTTTCTCCCACTCCAAATAAGCCTCGGGATCGTTTTTACCTTGAAAGGTAGGAATTTTCAGTTTAATGGTGTCCAAGTCCCCATCCATATCTTCATAAGTGCTCATGCCACGGAAATTCACATTCCTCCTAGCCCTGTTCGGTCCAGACCTGATTCCTTGGCCAGCTGATGCAAAATCATAGTCATCTTCTCCCGCATCTGCGTTTTCATCAACAAACTCTTCAAAATCAGATCTAACATTCCGTGCAGCCATACGGACCGTATTTCCCCGTCGATCAGCCCCACTATTCTGTTGCTTTATCGAATTCACCTCATCTTTCAGATCCTTGTACGTCCTAGACAACAGCTCAAGTTGCTGGCCTATGGATCGCAATTGGAAAGCTACGCCAACGTTTTGTGTCGCTGATTCGTTGTTTTCAGACATTCTTTGAATCTGCAAAATTTGGTCAGTAGCACAAATATATCCTCACACCTCTCGTGTATCACACAAACAAAAATGAAGGCTTTTCACTCTATTAAGCTCTCTACGCCTTTTACCTCACAACTTGCTTTCTTTTGGTTCTTTAGGAACTGAAATCAACAAATCAAAGTCATTAGCCTTCGCAGCGCACTCTAAATATAATTTTCAGACTCAAGAATCAATAAATATACTGAAAACAAAGCAAAACAAAACTAGGATTACGATTTTGCGAGTAGCAATGCAAATTCGTACGAATTGTGGACGAAATGAAGACACGAAATAAAACAAAAGCGAATGTTAAGAAAACAATTACTTGACTCCTAGATAATCCAAATATAGCAGAAACAAAAATATTTGGACAAAACTAAACAGCAAAGATCATGTTTTGAAACTCGAGGCAAATCTAACCTATTACGCAATTTTACATAACAGAATTGAAACCCAGACCAAACGATCTCGAAATGACCTCAAATTCAATATTTAGTATTTCAATACTATGAAAACACCAAAAATCAATTTATAGGTCGTTCTATAATGTCTAGGTACCCAAACCCCTTGTATGATCAGTTTGCGGCAGAATTGAACCTCCAATTAAAACCTCCAGAAACCGATATCAAAATAATCCCAAATTTAATATGTGATGCAATCGCATACCCAATACTCAGAATATGAAGTTTAAATAGATTCCAAGGTGTTTTACCTAGGGTTCACTAAGAGTAGTGTTTTGCGGCAGAATTGAAACTCGAATTAAAACCTCAAGCAAAGAATATCAGAATAAGCCCAAATTTGATATATCATGCGATCCCACCCCCAATAGACTAAATATGAAGTTTAAATTGATTCCGAGGTGGTTTACTTATTGTGTTTCTACGGCAAAAATTGAATGATCCTTCAAATTTCAACTAATCACTCTTTTCTCTATTTCTTTCTGATTTTTTTTTTATTTTTAACAAACTGATATGATTAGAGGCAGTAACAAGATGAAATATAAACTTTTTTTTTTGCTTAGATGACACAGACACGAAGAACAAGAAGATGGATGCAAACACTAAAAAACTTAAGGGACACTAAAAAAAACGAAAATAACAGAATGATATAACCTTGTTTCGGAGCCTAGCTCTGATACCAACTCTATGCGAACCTCGTGATCACGTGGTCACGCAACCCACAATCAAGATTGAGATCTGATCCCGGAAAGCCGAAATAGGTCTGATATGAGTGCGACACAATGGAAACCTGCCCCAAGGCACCAACACTTTGGGAATTTCCTTTGACAAACGCTTGTTAAGCTGCTGATATTTTCTCACTTCTTTCTCTTCATCCCTCTACTTTAGCTTGTCATCCAAGTATAGAACTACTATAATTATTTGCTTTATTTCATTCCTTGGTTATCACAGAAAATAAAATTATACACACTGAAAACAACCTTGAAAGAAAACCCAATTCAACTACCCCCCCCCCAACAATAACAACAACAACAACAACAACAAGTTGAAGAGCCAATCAAGACAAAATTAACGTAGTAAAGACTAAAACTAATCAAACACAAAGGGGAGAAAAAAAACATAGACCAGAAATAATACAATAACAACATAAACACAATAAAAGAGGAACTGAAAAATTAAAAAAGGAATAAAGAAGAAAAACCAGGAACTAACAAAACGAGCAGTGATGCGAACCTCGTGATCACGTGGTCACGCAACCCACAATCAAGATTGAGATCTGATCCCGGAAAGCCGAAAGAGGTCTGATATGAGTGCGACACAATGGAAACCTGCCCCAAGGCACCAACACTATTGGAATGAGTAGAATGACACCACGAAGCCAGTTAATCTTCGATAAGTCAGATTCAGTTCGTTCAAGAACTGAAGAATGCAAGAATCACTCTCACACGTTAAAACTGAAAAATTCAGAATAATAATCATCAAAAGCTGCCGAAATTGTGGCTTACATGAGTTTAAATAGTTCTTGAAAAGTTAACCCTAATGGACCCTTTATGTGGACTTATATGAGGTCCACTAAAAACTGGCCCAAAACCCTAAACTGAAAAGCCCATAACCTGATCCAAACAAGCCTTGGACCCTAGCTCAAAACAAATTTTTAATCAAGCCCAAACATTAAAGAAAATAATAAAAATAACTAATCTGTCATTAAATACCATCAGCCCTTCTTTCCTTGTGTAGCTAGGATGAATAAGGAATCCTTATAAGAAAAGGATTCTGAAACATTAATGAATCACTGCCACACTTGTAGATTATATTGCAGCTCATTAAAGATCCTTGTGGAACTAGGAAATTCCCAAAGCCAGCTGCCACATCCTTGTAGGAAAAGAATCCTAACCAAATAGGAAGTCCACAAGTCAAATGTTTGATGAACAGATGAAAACATAAGGATCCAAAGACTTTGGAGGGTCAATAACATGGACTCTTAATTTGATGTTTAGCTGGTTGTTTTTGTACCCCTAGCATATCTAGTTGGTCTAAGTTTTTGTTTTGTTATGTGGCTAGCCTGTAGCCATTTGTTGGTTTTTGTTTCTGTTCACATTGTAAATCTTGGGTATGCCCATTATATTCTTTGTATCATTTTCTTTTAATACATAAGTCAGCTTACCAAAAAAAAAAAAGTCCACAAGTCAAATGGAAGTAAATAACAAAATCCGTACAGCCTCCGTTGACCAGTATTGCGGTTCCTTCCCGAACTCCGATTGACCTGAATTTTTAACCCAAGGCAGTAAGATATGTCTGGAGAGTCCACATGAAATATTATCCCGATACAACGGTCAGATTGAGAATTATGATTGTTTCCGTAAACCTGGACTGTTGTGCTTTTTACGCCAAAATCTGAATCTGACCTTACTTGGGTCGTATCACATGGCTGAACCATATCATTCCCTCCCTCTTCAAGAAGATTCGCCCTCGAATCTTGAATACGATTAATAGTGACTGCAGTAGCCTCTTGTTTAAGCCTTCAGAATCCCCTTCTTGCTAAAACCTTTCTCCAACAATACTGTATAGAAGTAGTGACTGACAAGAATTTCAAATAAGCACGTCGTACTTACCACTTGCATACATAAGAATGATAGCCACAGCGACTCTCCTTCGTCTTTCATCCTTTTGGCGTTGTACCTCTTTTTCCCATGAAGCTTGAAGATCACAGACTAATCTTCTACACTTATCAACTTGTCGTTCTAGAACCCCCAAACCATTGCTTAGTTTTTCACATCTTTGATCTACAATCCTTCTCCGTTCCCTCTCCCTTAGTGAATACATGACATAGATAGGGGGAAAAAAAAACAAGACGACGAAAAGAATAGAGCTTATAACTGGAAGAACACTGATTTAGATTCGAGATTACGAATCTGACTTTTGTTTGGACCAGAACTTACCGGGAAAAAAGAAAAAAAACAAATGCGAAACTGATGAAAAGGACTCAAACAACAGCCAAATATAAAAAATATGATGATAGTATAATGGCAGGAACGAAATCAATAGAAACAAAACAAGTTTTGAAAGATAACACCAAACAGACCCGTTACGACAAAACAAGACCCAATTGAGGAACCTAAAGAAACCGATATCCAAATGACCTCGAATTTAATATCTAGTATTAAAATACTATTAAAACACCAAAACTAAATTTATAGGTCGTTCTCTTATTTCTAGGTACCCAAACTCCTTGTATGATCAGTTTGCGGCAGAATTGAACCTCCAATTAAAACCTCCAGAAGACGATATCAAAATAAGCCCAAATTTAATATATGGTGCTATCTCATCCCCAATACACAAAATATGAAGTTTCAATTGATTCTAAGGTGGTTTTCTTGAAGAGGGAGGGAATGATACGGTTCAGCCCCGTGATACGACCCAAGTAAGGTCAGATTCGGATTTTGGCGTAAAAAGCTCACTGGTCCAGGTTTACGGCAACAGTCATAATTCTCAATCCGACCGTTGGATCGGGCTAATATTTTATGTGGACTCTCCAGACATATCTTGCTACCTTGGGTTAAAATTGCAGGTCAATCGGAGTTCGGGAAGGCACCCCAATACTGGTCAACAGAGGCTGTACGGATTTTGTTATTTACTTCCATTTGACTTGTGGACTTCCTATTTGATTAGGATTCTTTTCCTCCAAGGATGTGGCAGCTGGCTTTGGGAATTTCCTAGTTCCACAAGGATCTTTAATGAGCTGCAATATAATCTACAAGTGTGGCAGTGATTCATTAATGTTTAAGAATCCTTTTCTTACAAGGATTCCTTATTTATCCTAGCTACACAAGGAAAGAAGGGCTGGTGGTATTTAATGACAGATTAGTTATTTTTGTTATTTTCTTTAATGTTTGGGCTTAATTAAAACTTTGTTTTGAGCTAGGGTCCAAGGCTTGTTTGGATCAGGTTATGGGCCTTTTATTTTAGGGTTTTGGGTTAGTTTTGAGTGGACCTCATATAAGTCCACATAAAGGGTCCATTAGGGTTAACTTTTCAAGAACTATTTAAACTCATGTAGGCCAAAATTTCGGCAGCTTTGATGATTATTATTCTGAATTTTTCAGTTTTAACGTGTGAGAGTGATTCTTGCATTCTTCAATTCTTGAACGAACTGAATCTAACTTATCGAAGATTAACTGGCTTCGTGGCATCATTCTACTCATTCCAATAGTGTTGGTGCCTTGGGGCAGGTTTCCATTGTGTCGCACTCATATCAGACCTATTTCGGCTTTCCGGGATCAGATCTCAATCTTGATTGTGGGTTGCGTGACCATGTGATCACGAGGTTCGCATCACATAATAAACATAATCATGGATGCTAAGGTCCTTACTATTTATGCTAAGCGAAAAGCTTATGCAATAGGTGTCTCACAGTAAGTTAAAGCTTCCAACCATTTTACCTAAGAAAAAGCATCATAAGACAATTTTTAAGGTCAGTCAAACTCCAAGTATTTAAAGGTAACAAAGTACCCAAAAAGAAGTTTTAAAAATATTTAACATGAATGTATGGTATGACTGATCTATTGTATTCTTGAAAGGAGTTACATCTTACTGTGTGGATTAAATATTCTATGCACTTTCAACATTTGGAGAAATTAACTGAGAATAACTTAATTATTCATATTAAGAATGTGGTTGATAGAGTAAAACTATGAGTACAACATAAATGTTTGGCAACAAAATAGAGCTATGCTGCACAACAAGATAATATATTGTTAGAATGGAGAATTCCTATCACTCATGCTATTGGCTGGCACCCCATTTTAGAAGCTATTCCTTCCACCTCTACTCCTAAGGGGCAAAAGGATGAGATTGTTTGGTTGGATTCGCCAAATCAGAGTTTCTCAGTCAAAGTAGCTTGGGAACAACTAAGAATTCATCATCAAATGGTTGATTGGCATGACATCGTGTGGTTCAAGAATGCTGTCCCAAGACATGCATTTCTTCTTTGGGTGGCTATCCAACGGAAACTCTCAACGCAGGATAGACTTCATCGGTTTGGTATTCATGGTCCCAATAGGTGCTCACTCTGTCTCTGCAATAATGAAGATCACAACCACTTGTTCTTCGAATGCTCCTTTGCGAAAGCATTATGGTGGAATGTTTGTGATAGATGCGACATTCCAAGAATGACAAAAAGCTTGGATGAATGGATTCGATTGGCCACTGTCTCTTGGCATGGAAAAAGTTTCGTCAACTTTTCTCGTAAACTGGGTTTCGCAGCTACAGTGTATTGTATCTGGCAAGAACGGAATGCAAGGATCTTTGCAGATGTGTCTAAAGCTTCGAATTTGGTTTTTGATCAAATCGAATGTATCATTCGCGATAAGCTTGTTTTTTTTTTTTGGTAAGCTGACTTATGTATTAAAAGAAAATGATACAAAGAATATAATGGGCATACCCAAGATTTACAATGAGGACAGAAACGAAAACCAACAAATGGCTACAGGCTAGCCACAACAAAACAAAAACTTGGACCAACTAGATATGCTAGGGGTACAAAAACAACCAGCTAAACATCAAATTAAGAGTCCATGTTATTGACCCTCCAAAGTCTTTGGATCCTTATGTTTTCATCTGTTTGTTGAACATTCCTTATCAAAACAAGCTTATCGCGAATGATACATTCGATTTGATCAAAAACCAAATTCGAAGCTTTAGACACATCTGCAAAGATCCTGGCATTCCGTTCTTGCCAGATACAATACATTGTAGCTGCGAAACCCAGTTTACGAGAAAAGTTGACGAAACTTTTTCCATGCCAAGAGACAGTGGCCAATCGAATCCATTCATCCAAGCTTTTTGTCATTCTTGGAATGTCGCATCTATCACAAACATTCCACCATAATGCTTTCGCAAAGGAGCATTCGAAGAACAAGTGGTTGTGATCTTCATTATTGCAGAGACAGAGTGAGCACCTATTGGGACCATGAATACCAAACCGATGAAGTTTATCCTGCGTTGAGAGTTTCCGTTTTAATAGCCACCCAAAGAAGAAATGCATGTCTTGGGACAACATTCTTGAACCACACGATGTCATGCCAATCAACCATTTGATGATGAATTCTTAGTTGTTCCCAAGCTACTTTGACTGAGAAACTCTGATTTGGCGAATCCAACCAAACAATCTCATCCTTTTGCCCCTTAGGAGTAGAGGTGGAAGGAATAGCTTCTAAAATGGGGTGCCAGCCAATAGCATGAGTGATAGGAATTCTCCATTCTAAGTTATTAATCAGCACGTTCACTCTCGCGTTGTGTTCCATACCTGAATCATAGATGAAACGTTCACCGTAGGTATCAGCGAGCGGGCTGTGAGGATGCCAATTGTCAAACCATAGAGAGGTTGTCATTCCATCTCCGATGACGTGCTTCATCTTCGGCCATGCTAAGGATCTGAGCTTTAGAGTCTTTCCCCAAGCCCAAGAGCAGCTTCCTGGCGCCTTGATTGTCCAGAAATTCCTACCTCGCAAGAGATTGGATCTGATCCAAGTAGACCAGATTGAGCCATCTGAGTCATCGCACAAGTTCCAAATATGTTTCAACAAGGCAATCTTGTTCCATTCTGCTATCCTTTTTATGCCTAGCCCCCCCTCCTTTTTTGGAAGACATACCTGATCCCAAGCCACTTTAGCCCTGGTAGTGCTTATATCTGAACCTGACCAAAGAAAGGATCTCATAATTTGCTCAACATTTTTCACTACTTCCCCAGGTAATAGGAATAGAGATGCCCAATAGACCTGGATGGAGAATAAGACTGAGTTAATCAGTTGTACTCGCCCTGCGAAAGAGAGTGTTCTACAGGTCCAATGTCGAACTTTGGCGGTAATTCGATCCACGAGGCCCTTACAATTAACAGCCTTTAGTCTGGACGAGATAAGAGGCACTCCCAAATATTTCATAGGAAGCTCCCCCTCTCTAAACCCAAGAATACTGATAATCTGTTCCCTCTCAGCTCCTAACGAACCGCTCAAGAAGATGTCACTTTTGTTTGGATTTGGATATAGACCTGATAGAACCTGAAACTCTGTGAGTACATTTTTGATCATACGGATTGAATGTACATCCCCTTTGCTGAATATCATCAAGTCGTCGGCAAAGCAAAGATGAGAAATTCTGTCCTTCTTGCATCTCCAGTGGAACTTTGAAGTTTTGGTTGGCACTCATATTGCAGAACAGCCCTGACAGGATTTCCATGCATAGGACAAACAAATATGGAGATAATGGATCACCTTGTCTCAGCCCTCTCCCCCCTTGGAAGTAACCCGCAAGTTCACCGTTGACGTTGATTGAGAATTGACATGATGTAACACAAACCATGATCCAATCAATGACTGTTCTAGGGAATCCCATTTTTATCAACGTAGCATCAACGAAATCCCACCGAACAGAATCATAAGCCTTCATCAGGTCTACTTTCATAGCACAACGAGCAGGACCCGTAGTTGTGTGATAGCCTTTCATTAGTTCCTGAGACAAAAGAATATTGTCGCTGATTCTCCGTCCAGAGATAAAAGCTGTTTGATACGGAACTACTAAGGATGGTAAAACAACTTTCATTCTCCCAGCTAGAATCTTCGCGATGCATTTGTATACTGTATTGCAGCAAGATATAGGACGAAAATCTGTCAACCTCGTAGGATTAGCAACTTTAGGGATAAGGGAAATGGATGTAGCATTCATTTCTTTAAGCATTCTACGAGTCTGGAAGAAGGAGCTAACAGCGTTGATTACATCTTCCCCCACTATGTGCCACATTCTTTTGAAGAAACCTGCGTTGAAGCCATCTGGACCAGGAGCTTGTTGTTTTTCAAAACTAAACATAGCATGCTTAATCTCCTCTCTTGTGACATCTTGTGCTAGTACATGCTGTTGAGTTGCCGACAATTTGTAAATAATTGCCGATTGCATCACTTCCTCGTTCAGGACCCTAGTCATCTGTTTCACTCCCAATACACGCTGGAAGTATGCAATTACTTCTGATTTGACTGCCTCGTGTCCTTCAGCGACTTCTCCATCCTCCCTTGTAACCGAGAGAAGCTTATTTCTATTCTGTCTACCATTTACTGATTTGTGAAAGTAGCTAGTATTCTGATCCCCAAGCTAAGCCATTGTATCCTTGCCTTTTGTCTGAAAAAACACTCTTCCGCCCTGACAGTAGAAGCATAGTTACGAACAGCATCTCTTTCTCGCATACGCAATGTTGGATCCTCAGGCGCTGTATGCAGAGCTTGTTGAGCCCTATCCATGTGATCTTTTGCATCTTTGACTCTATCGGAAATATTGGAGAAAGTGAGTCTTATTGAAATGTTTAAGTTCCTGCTTTAGCTTCCTTAGTTTGCAACACAGTTGATACATTGGACACCCTCCTGAATGCTGATCCCACACTTTCTTCACCAAGGGCATGAACTCGTCATGATCCATCCACATATCGAAGAATCTGAATGGTTTCTTTATGTTCTGAACATTGCCAGTGACTTTTACCACCATGGGAGAATGATCTGACATACCAGCAGGCAAGAATCTCGCTTCCGACAATGGGAAGCGCATATTCCACTTCTCATTCACAAGCACTCTATCTAGTTTCCGCATAATCATATTCTCAGGACATTGGTTCGTCCAAGTATAATGCATACCTGAATACCGAAGATCATCCACTTTCGCTTCACGTATACATGTTTCCAATCTGTCCATATGACCAGCCCACGTAGAAGACCCCCCTAACCTCTCTGACTGGTTGCGGATAGCATTAAAGTCGCCATAAGAATCCATGGGGTTGACTCCCATCCATCACTAACGGCTCACAATATCAGACCATAAAGCCTCACGTACAGATGCATTATTGTCTCCGTAAATGATTGAAGTATTAAAACAGATATTGGTAGCTAATATCATGACAGAAACATGGATAGCCTGGTCTGACATTCCCAGAACATCCACCTTCACCAAATCAGCATTCCAACAAACCCAAATACGACCACGACAAGAGAAATCATAATTATACAAGAATGACCAATTACGCAGAAGAAGTTGCGAAAAACATTATCTTTATTCCTGTCTCTAACCCGAGTTTCAACCAAACCAAAAAAAACCATCCTCTCTTGATGGATGAGCTGACGCAGTTCTGAATGCTTTATGGGATCATTCAAACCTCTAACATTCCAACAATCCAATAATCATAGGGAAATAGAGAGGAGTACCAAAACATCAACACATGGATTACCTTGACTTGCCCCCCCTCGAGGAGCCAGATTTCTTACTCTTCTTTGAAAAGCCTGGAGAACCCGTTTTCTTTTTTTTCTAGAGAGTCTCTAGCCTTGCTAGCTAACTGATTAATAAAAGTTTCCCCGTCAGAAGAAATCGGACTTTGCGAACTTGTTGGGATCAGTGACGTCGACTCCTTATCATCATCTTCCTTACCTGTACCACCTCCCATAACTCCAATATCAACATTCACCTCATGACTAACAGGGTTCATGGTTGCATTACAGATGGTTGAACTTTGATCTAAAGAAGTACATGCATCCCCTTCCTCCGGCACCATGTCTGCTCGTAAGCTCTTCAAAATAAGAGGAGAGGTAGGATTTTCATCTTCATAACAACCAGCATTGGCCACATCTAATGTCGCAGATTCATTCGTATTACAATCAGCACTCTGTAAAGCAGATGCTAAACAACCATTCTCATTACAATTAAGCTCTTTAGATGCCAAACAATCATTCTCACCAATCGTAACACCCTTATTTCGTTTACCAACTACCTGCCATTGAAGTTGATTCTGCTTATTATCTGCATGTTTAGAGTTCACAGCTCCTATTTTCCTTTTGCCCTCTGCCCCCATTGTACGATCATCAACTTTACTGGTAGCACATATCGCTGTGGTATGTCCAAAGACATTGCAATTATTGCACCTTGAAGGAATCCATTCATAATCCGCTGAAATTGTTATGAATAACCCATTTGGACAGCGAAGGTCGTATTCCTTCACCAGCGTTTTCGAAGCTTCTATCTCAACGCAAACTCTTGCGTAGCTAAGCCTTTTACGCAACAATGTAGTAAGGAAAGCATGAAGGGGAACCCCAATAGCACTCGCTACACAACTCAACCCCTTAACAGTCCAATACTCGAGAGGAACATTGTAGAGCTTAACCCATACCGGAACTCTATCCAGATCATCTTTCAAAAATTGCATGTTCGGATGCCAACGTTTAAGCACCAAAGGTCTGTTGGCCATGTGCCATGGGGCTCTCTCCAGAACATTAGTGGCGCGATCGACAGAATCAAAAGTGAAGAGAAAGAATCCATTATCAGAAGATAAAACTTCGGATAGACCGTGGGAGCCCCATATTCTTTTAGCAATAGAATTAACAACAGGATAGGGTAATTTCTGACCCACGAAATGACCAACTAGAGTGGATTTCCAAAGTTCACAGCCATCCTCAAACACATCAAGTGGAGGAGCTACTGTCACACGACCATCAGTTATTGCGGGGGGAGCAAAATGCAAGTTACGGACTGGATTCATATCAAGGGACATCCTACCCTTATTTTCATCAACATCAGAGCCCTTCAAAGCATTTAAAAAATTCAATTTGGGCTAAGGTGTAGCTGTTCTTGTTGCTTAGACCCAACCTTCAACTCATCACCTTTAGAACCCAACACAGGATTCATGTCATGACTATTTAGCATGTCTTGGAGCTCTAATTGTAAAGTATGTCCAGATTTAACTCCATTGTGTTTGTTCAATGTCAGAGCTAACCATTGGAACAAATTTGACAGCAGAACACAAAGACAATTTGGCAGCATACAAATACTAGAAAAAACTCAGTCCAAGAAGCACTAATAAGCGACCAGCACTATGATTGGAACACCGATCAGTTCAAACATCCCAACGGTTCAAAGGAAGATACACATGTTATGTATAACATATTCAAAAATCAGCACAGTTTAACGGTTGGATCGTCGCAGATCTTAATTATACCGAAACTGACCTGAGAATGACGACCTTCTGTTGAACATGTAGACAACGTTGCTGGAGGCTTAATTTCTAATCTCCACCGTTCAGAATGTGTATCATAACCAGATGCATCACATATCCAAAAATAAGGTTGATCCAACGGTGGAAGAAGGAGAAATATACCGGCGGCTCTGACTGTTCCGAGAAGGATTTCTCCAGAAATATTCAAATGGCTGGCTTCCGCAGGAGGAATCCAATATGGACGATACCTCTGAACAGAATGTAGGCAATATAGATGTTCACAACATACCAAAAAATAGTCTGGATCCAACTGTATAACAAGGCAAAACAGGCCGGCGACTCTGACAGCACTAGGGGGTTTTCCAGAAAATTTCAATTGTCCAGATTTCTTAAACGGAGGAAGCTTTAGAAGATCCCTCCGGTCAGAATGTAGACAATAGTTCAGTTCACAACATAACCAAATCTTGGCTTGATCCAACGGTGGTCGCCGGAGATATGGCTGTTGGAGCACCGCCCCTTTGAATCTTTCCTCTCTAACCTCTCTCTAACCTCTCTCTTTAGGTTCCTCAATTCTTTAATTTGTCTACTTGCTTTTGCGATAAGCTTGTTTTGATAAGGAATGTTCAACAAACAGATGAAAACATAAGGATCCAAAGACTTTGGAGGGTCAATAACATGGACTCTTAATTTGATGTTTAGCTGGTTGTTTTTGTACCCCTAGCATATCTAGTTGGTCCAAGTTTTTGTTTTGTTGTGGCTAGCCTGTAGCCATTTGTTGGTTTTCGTTTCTGTCCTCATTGTAAATCTTGGTATGCCCATTATATTCTTTGTATCATTTTCTTTTTAATACATAAGTCAGCTTACCAAAAAAAAAAACAAGATAATATATACCTTTTCTCATCACTATTGGTATGTACATAACCCCTCAAATTTGTAGCCATCCATAGTCTAGACACACATGAAATCAATTAGTTAGAGATCAGATCATGATAGAATCATAACTTGTGTAGAAATTTTTTGGATCATTGAATGACTCGAAACTTATCAAAAGGCGAGTTAACAAAATGATTAATACTAAGGGTGATAGAAAGATAAATCTACACAAGCCCAAAGCAGCTTTCAAGACCTCTTAAACCCAATGAATCTAATGCTAATCTTTCCAACACCATCATCAAATAAGGTGCAACTTTAAGATGACTAACCTGGATGTGATATTTTGCTGCATCCTGATCATGACCTAATGGGTACAAAAGAATCAATCACAATTTAAGAGAGTTGTTGTAGCCATAAATATACATGAATGAAAGATTGTAAAGTATTACACCTTAACAAACCAAAAGCACATTTAACCAATTAAGCACTTCCAGAAAAGATGCTTAAAAAATGACTTTTAAGGAAAAACAACGATCACCTAATAAATGGAAAAACAAGCAATTATTTCTAAGATTATCCAATCAAACATTAGAAGGATGGGGTAGGTTTGGTATATGATTATGCCAAATGAGGCACCAAATCTGTAAGAGATTAACACAGAGAAGTGCATCGTAGATTGTAAGAGATGTGGTTAACGATAAAAAGATGACAGAATATAGTTGATAAAACCAACCACGCTGACTATAGATCCACGCCAGCACAACAAAGAAAATAAAAATATCCGTGAACATTAGGTTTCATAAAAGACAGCAAACCAACATGGAAGCACAAAAACAAATCTTTTCTAGATGGACAACCAAAACAGTAATGAAATATGTAGTCAATTATAAAACATCCTAATAACAAATTAACCAAATTGGTTGATCTATGTGATAAAAATATTCACAAAGTACAACACATAGACTGAGCACTTTTGAATAAGAAAAGAGTAATCAAGTTTCCTTTCATCTTTTAAGGGTCGGGTGGGATGAAGAAAATAGAGAAAAAAAATTGTACAGAGCACTTCTCTGCCCCCCCCCTAGTTCCTTTGTAAAGCATTACAAGGTTTTCAATTTCATGTAGGTTTACAAGGAGCATTACAAGGATAGTAGCAGAATCCTAGATTGTTATCCCAATCAATGGTGGCTACAGTTTGACTTTCTGAACTACTCAAAGAAAATTATGCCTCATGATAGAACAACTAATTCAAAAGAAATTCTGGAGCATTGTGGGAGAGGATTTGTAACGATAAAGATAATATTATATGTTAGAAGAAAAAAATGAACATAAAATTAGGATCCTTCTCTTTTCATAATAAGATCCAGACCATTATTTACACTCCATACCTTGAAAAAGAAAAGGAAGTAGGTTATGAAGTATTACCGGGATGCCATTGTTAGAATTATCAACACAATCTCAATGAAAGCAGATAAAACTTGATGTCCTGCACTGCACATCCCTGTTAAATAACAACAATTATTAGAAAACAATCTTAAAAGGGTGACATTGAGAAAATACCTCAATCTCATAGATTGGAAATGAGAGAGTATGATGAAACATACATCAAGTAGTTGATGCCTGTCATAATTGCATAAGTTGTGGAAGAGATCACTCAATACAGAACGAATGGCTACTAAAGAAACGTATTGTAAACCCATAACAAAATTTTGATATCAATTAACTTCAATAAAATTTTATTGAAAAGGACACCAACAAAACCAAATCAAGGACTTGATAACTCACAATGAAAAAAAAAAAAATCTTGTCAGGCCTGTTATCTCCAACTGTAGAAGACACTTGTAAGAGAAAGCACATGGTAGCTCATTTTAAATGGATCAAGCCAAAGTCAAATAAATTGATGAAACAAAGCACAAAAGCAAATTAATAAATTAACCAAGATCCAATCAGTTCCTGAAAGCAAGGAACAACAAGTAAATATATCCCCCACATATATTGTTAACATTTCCAGAATTTCATGATTTCAAAAGGATTACACACAAACACATGTATGATGACAAAGTGATGATATACATATTAAATGACCATACTTTTAATAAATGACAGATTTATGGAACTACCATGCTCTCTTGGCATGAATCTCGATGTGCTAGATTACATGATGGACAATTTTTTATAGAAGATGCAGGAATTATACATTTTGTGGAAAGTAGTTTCTGATGACTTGGTACACTTTTTACTTCTTTAAGTAAGATATGGATCTTGAGTAATGGTCAAAACATCTGGTCTCTCTGCTTGGTTATATAGGTCAAACATTGACGAATCAAATCATGTAATCCATCAGATGCACATACAAAAATCATCATCCACTGTTGCTGTGAGAATGAGACCAAAGAAAATATGCTGTGAAAACTGCCAGACTCAAATCAAACTCACCTTCGCCTCATTTGAGATAGTAGGCTTTGTAGGGAATTCAACCCTGCAAGCTTTTATAATTGTGCCTTCGCGTAGTATTCGTTCATGAGTTTGGTCATGCCCAAAAGGGCGTCTGCAAAAGAGCATTTGGTAAAATAGAACTCCAGCTGACCAAACATCATCCTGCATCCCAAGAAAAGGCATTTTAAAGAAGGTTAAGCAGACAATTATATACGGTGATAACCAACTCTTTGGAATTCTCATGGAGGTCTAAATATACTCAATCACTGAACAGGAGGTGAGCAATGAGTCAATGGACCATGATTCCCAAAAAATAGGGACATTCTCATTTCAGTAAATGCATTTTATTCTCTTGGTTATGGCTGTGACTAAATATCATTGATGGGGAGAAAATTTACCTTCAATGATATTAAAGGGTTCTTGGTGAGCTCAAAGCATGCTAGTGGCAAATACCTAAAATTACAAAAGAAGAAAACTGAATCAGAATTGTGCCCATATAGCTAAACTAGAGAAGATTTATCAAGAGAGTATGAAATAATTGTTTAGGAAATTACTACAAGTGCATTTATTTCTTAAAGCAAAAGATCAAACATTTACAACATCCAAAATCACAGATGAAAAACTTCAGTGTTACTTGCCAATAAGTTCCAGCTCCCTGGGATGTAAGTTCCATTCCCTGGGATCCAACATCTTCCTCCACTAACTTTTGCGATACTGAATTCATCAAAAAGAACGTTCCCAGGCTTAAGATCATAATGAATAATTTTGTGTGCTCTCTTATTCAAGTATACAAGGCCTTGAAATATCTAGACAATAATGATCCTAGCTTCTCTTTTAGGTAATTAAGGAGTAGCTATGCATCAAGATCTTTACCTAAGTAGAAAATGGGTACATGAAAAGAAAAACAACCCGAGTGTTAGAGGTTTCCATAATCCAAATGTTTGGATGTCGCTGATAGTTGTCAAGGAGTTTAATGTCATACCACTACAGTACTTTAAAATAGTGTAGAATGTATTCTGGTCAGTTTCAAAAAAGTCCCAAAGCCAAATTATGCACCAAGGTCTTGTGAATATTGTACTCTCGTAGTGCATGTTGTATGTAACTTTGCTTCTTATCCTCACTCCATTAAACATTCAGACCATGTAGCTTACATGCAACATACCTATGCTCCACCAAATCATAAGCCTGCCGGAAATTTCTCATTTCAAATCACTGTAAAAGGATGTGCCTTTACAATTACCAATATTGGCAACATAATGATATATAGTCTTGTCATGGTAAATATGAATTTTCATCAAACATGCAAAGGTTAATGTTTCTATTATCAAATGAAACTACTTGTCGAAGTTTTGACTTTATAAACCTCATTAAATCCTCCTTTCCTAAGAAGGTTTAAAAGGGCATATTAGTGATTTAAATTCTGAAAATTATTTTTCTGGGGTTTGAGGCCAGGACACATTAGTTCAATATCAGTCTGTCACCTCTAGTGCAACGAGTGGCAATAATAAATGATAATAAACTATTTTCTTCTAAAAAGTCACCCACCTGAGCTAGCAATGAATATACATAAACGTTTGGGGCAATATATTGCTATACACCCATCAGCATATAGGCATGCATGATAGCAAACAAGAGGCCTGTTAGAAAGTAGATCATAAATATGGCACTAACTTGGAATGCCACAAAAGCTTCAGATAGTTTCTCATAGCCAGAGACATACGCTAATAATTTAGAGTATAGACAACACCATTGCCTTGTGACTGAAGATCACCAAAGATCCTTTTTTGATATATAAATGCCTTAACCATAGTTTGAAACGTGCCAAAAACATGAGAGAATAGAAAGAAGTTACTGTCAAATATTACAAGAAATATGTTTTACCAGATTGTCGCTTCTTCAATGATTTTTGTTGTCGCTCAATAGCCTCTTTGGTCTAATAACTGTCCCTGAAAATTAAATCATGAAAGAAAACATTATGACCACCTATATAGGTATGGCTGGTTGTAAGTCACCAGTAACAACAACATGATAGACTTTGTTGGAGAGTGAAGGATTAATAGTACAGTCCTTAATAATGTGCTGATGCGAACCTCGTGATCACGTGGTCACGCAACCCACAATCAAGATTGAGATCTGATCCCGGAAAGCCGAAACAGGTCTAATAGGAGTGCGACACAATGGAAACCTGCCCCAAGGCACCAACACTATTGGAATGAGTAGAATGACGCCACGAAGCCAGTTAATCTTCGATAAGTCAGATTCAGTTCGTTCAAGAACTGAAGAATGCAAGAATCACTCTCACACGTTAAAACTGAAAAGTTCAGAATAATAATCATCCAAGCTGCCGAAATTGTGGCTTACATGAGTTTAAATAGTTCTTGAAAAGTTAACCCTAATGGACCCCTTATGTGGACTTATATGAGGTCCACTCAAAACTGGCCCAAAACCCTAAACTGAAAAGCCCATAACGTGATCCAAACAAGCCTTGGACCCTAGCTCAAAACAAAGTTTTAATTAAGCCCAAACATTAAAGAAAATAATAAAAATAAGTGACTTGTCATTAAATACCATCAGCCCTTCTTTCCTTGTGTAGCTAGGATGAATAAGGAATCCTTATAAGAAAAGGATTCTGAAACATTAATGAATCCTTGCCACACTAGGAGATTATATTGCAACTCATTAAAGATCCTTGTGGAACTAGGAAATTCCCAAAACCAGCTCCCACATCCTTGGAGGAAAAGAATCCTAATCAAATAGGAAGTCCACAAGTCAAATGGAAGTAAATAACAAAATCCGTACAGCCTCTGTTGACCAGTATTGGGGTGCCTTACCGAACTCCGATGGACCTGCAATTTTAACCCAAGGTAGTAAGATATGTCTGGAGAGTCCACCTAAAATATTAGCCCGATCCAACGGTCGGATTGAGAATTATGATTGTTGCCGTAAACCTGGATTGTTGCGCTTTTTACGCCAAAATCCGAATCTGACCTTACGTGGGTCGTATCACAGGGCTGAACCGTATCATGTGCCCTTGTTGCTTGCAATAATTACAGAATTTGAGGACAGTTAGGACATAAATTACAACAAAAGGGGGATTGTGTCGAGCGACTTTCTCTATTCTATTCTTTGTATCATTTTCTTTTAATACATAAGTCAGCTTACCAAAAAAAAAAAGACTTTCTCTATTCCTAAGCAATTGCAAGGGTTTACAAAAACAAGAGCTAAAATCCACCGATATATCTACATTTTAAACCACGTCAAAATTGATGTTGTTAAGCATTTATCATCTTCATGATTAAATATGACTATGTACTCCTATGAACAACAGGCGCCACACATAGCATTTGACCAAACTTCCTCACTGTCTTCGCTCAAGGTTTTTGCATAAACTCTTTTGAAGAACACAAAAATAATAGGGATATGCAATCAGCTATTAGCCACTTGTTAATTCTTCTTCACTTTCTTCGCTCTTATAGCTGCAACTCCACAACCACCAGAAAATAACTAGATGTATAAATAAGCAACATACACAACACACTGGATATTTAAATCATCAAAAGCATGTACTTATAAGAATTTATAAGCCATCCTAGGTATTACTGCATCCCTGCAACAAAAACAAAAAATGTTCCAAGAACATGTATCATTCATAGCATGGTTCACATAGAATGCCAGAGAATGTGAATTATGAATTATGATATGTGAGGTATCAGTGCATGAGTTGTACTAACATATGCTATAAACATCACCAAGACCTTCTGATGTGCCGTGAATGATTTGAAAATCAGCAACAATGATTATAATGAAAATGGATGAAGGATGGGTCTGGTTGTGTTGTCTTTCTTTTGGTATTTAGGCTGGATTGTAGTGATTTAAAGGTAAAGAGCTAAGATGGAGATAAAATATTACTAGAATGATACTTTGATAAGTCGATCTGGACGCCACAAAGAATCAATCTAGGATTTCGTACGCCAGAACAAACTCTTTGTGATTGAGAGTGATAAGTCAGGTAGGGTTTCTTCACAAAACGAATTTGGAAGAACAACTCTTTATCTCTGATTAAGTTTTCAAAATCTTGGCCAAAAGTGTTTATTTCATATTCTGATACATAATTTATCTTTGGAACATCCCTCAAAGTTAGGTGAATTCAACATGACAGAAGTCAAGCCTAAAAACTAGAAGCTTTTAATAAAGGCAAGTAGACATTTTAACTAACACACGTTTTTTGTTGAACATTTCTAATAACATATGCAGACGAAAATTTAAAACAGCCATAACTTTTTTGACACAAAAGTCAATGCACTCATGGTTGGACAATATAGAAAGATACGTTCTGAAACTTGAATTTTACCTACATAAATCTTGTTTTCACATGCATTTGGATGACTTTCAAATTCGGGTTCAAAATGCCATCTTACTGTTCTGACCGTAAACAGCATCAATTCCTTCACTTGTCATTATCAAATCCAAAATACAAGTAGCCCAAGCATGAAAAGACGAACCATTAAGGGCTTTTTCCCATTCTCCAAGTTCCAATTGTAGGCAATAAGCACCCTTGAACCAATTTCAAACTGATTGCTAATTTTTAACTCCGACGCAGCTTCAATCATTGGCAATTTGATTCGTCAAGGCCCGTTTGTAGTTGTTTCCGCTCTCGCAAGATTGCCTTGTTGAAACATATTTGGAATGACTCATCTGACTTGAATCATCCAATCTCTTGCGAGGTATTTCTGGACTCAAGATGCAGCTTTAGATCCTTAGCAGGCCGATGAAGCACGTCATATGGAATGACAACCTCATGAAATTGGCATCCTCACAGCCCGCTCGCTGTACCTACGGTGAACGTTTCATCTATGATTCAGGTATGTGAACGTGCTGATTAATAACTTAGAATGGAGAATCGTCATCACTCATGCTATTGGCTGGCAATTTTAGTAACCTCTACTCCTAAGGAAAAGGATAAGTCGCCAAATTTTCTCACACTTGGGAACAACTAAGAATTCATCAGGTAGCATGACATCGTTGTAATCAAGGCTGTCCCAAGACATCATTTCTTCTTATCCAACGGAAACTCTTTTTTTTTTTGGTAAGCTGACTTATGTATTAAAAGAAAATGATACAAAGAATATAATGGGCATACCCAAGATTTACAATGAGGACAGAAACGAAAACCAACAAATGGCTACAGGCTAGCCACAACAAAACAAAAACTTGGACCAACTAGATATGCTAGGGGTACAAAAACAACCAGCTAAAACATCAAATTAAGAGTCCATGTTATTCCCTCCAAAGTCTTTGGATCCTTATGTTTTCATCTGTTTGTTGAACATTCCTCATCAAAACAAGCTTATCGCGAATGATACATTCGATTTGATCAAAACCAAATTCGAAGCTTTAGACACATCTGCAAAGATCCTTGCATTCCGTTCTTGCCAGATACAATACACTGTAGCTGCGAAACCCAGTTTACGAGAAAAGTTGACGAAACTTTTTTCCATGCCAAGAGACAGTGGCCAATCGAATCCATTCATCCAAGCTTTTTGTCATTCTTGGAATGTCACATCTATCACAAACATTCCACCATAATGCTTTCGCAAAGGAGCATTCAAAGAACAAGTGGTTGTGATCTTCATTATTGCAGAGACAGAGTGAGCACCTATTGGGACCATGAATACCAAACCGATGAAGTCTATCCTGCGTTGAGAGTTTCCGTTGGATAGCCACCCAAAGAAGAAATGCATGTCTTGGGACAGCATTCTTGAACCACACGATGTCATGCCAATCAACCATTTGATGATGAATTCTGAGTTGTTCCCAAGCTACTTTGACTGAGAAAACTCTGATTTGGCGAATCCAACCAAACAATCTCATCCTTTTGCCCCTTAGGAGTAGAGGTGGAAGGAATAGCTTCTAAAATGGGGTGCCAGCCAATAGCATGAGTGATAGGAATTCTCCATTCTAAGTTATTAATCAGCACGTTCACTCTCGCGTTGTGGTTCCATACCTGAATCATAGATGAAACGTTCACCGTAGGTATCAGCGAGCGGGCTGTGAGGATGCCAATTGTCAAACCATAGAGAGGTTGTCATTCCATCTCCGATGATGTGCTTCATCTTCGGCCATGCTAAGGATCTGAGCTTTAGAATCTTTCCCAAGCCCAAGAGCAGCTTCCTGGCGCCTTGATTGTCCAGAAATTCCTACCTCGCAAGAGATTGGATCTGATCCAAGTAGACCAGATTGAGCCATCTGAGTCATTGCACAAGTTCCAAATATGTTTCAACAAGGCAATCTTGTTCCATTCTGCTATCCTTTTTATGCCTAGCCCCCCCTCCTTTTTTGGAAGACATACCTGATCCCAAGCCACTTTAGCCCTGGTAGTGCTCATATCTGAACCTGACCAAAGAAAGGATCTCATAATTTGCTCAACATTTTTCACTACTTCCCCAGGTAATAGGAATAGAGATGCCAATAGACCTGGATGGAGAATAAGACTGAGTTAATCAGTTGTACTCGCCCTGCGAAAGAGAGTGTTCTACAGGTCCAATGTCGAACTTTGGCGGTAATTCGATCCACGAGGCCCTTACAATTAACAGCCTTTAGTCTGGACGAGATAAGAGGCACTCCAAATATTTCATAGGAAGCTCCCCCTCTCTAAACCCAAGAATACTGATAATCTGTTCCCTCTCAGCTCCTAACGAACCGCTCAAGAAGATGTCACTTTTGTTTGGATTTGGATATAGACCTGATAGAACCTGAAACTCTGTGAGTACATTTTTGATCATACGGATTGAATGTACATCCCCTTTGCTGAAATATCATCAAGTCGTCGGCAAAGCAAAGATGAGAAATTCTGTCCTTCTTGCATCTCCAGTGGAACTTGAAGTTTTGGTTGGCACTCATATTGCAGAACAGCCCTGACAGGATTTCCATGCATAGGACAAACAAATATGGAGATAATGGATCACCTTGTCTCAGCCCTCTCCCCCCTTGGAAGTAACCCGCAAGTTCACCGTTGACGTTGATTGAGAATTGACATGATGTAACACAAACCATGATCCAATCAATGACTGTTCTAGGGAATCCCATTTTTATCAACGTAGCATCAACGAAATCCCACCGAACAGAGTCATAAGCCTTTATCAGGTCTACTTTCATAGCACAACGAGCAGGACCCGTAGTTGTGTGATAGCCTTTCATTAGTTCCTGAGACAAAAGAATATTGTCGCTGATTCTCCGTCCAGAGATAAAAGCTGTTTGATACGGACCTACTAAGGATGGTAAAACAACTTTCATTCTCCCAGCTAGAATCTTCGCGATGCATTTGTATACTGTATTGCAGCAAGATATAGGACGAAAATCTGTCAACCTCGTAGGATTAGCAACTTAAGGGATAAGGGAAATGGATGTAGCATACATTTCTTTAAGCATTCTACGAGTCTGGAAGAAGGAGCTAACAGCGTTGATTACATCTTCCCCCACTATGTGCCACATTCTTTTGAAGAAACCTGCGTTGAAGCCATCTGGACCAGGAGCTTTGTTGTTTTTCAAACTAAACATAGCATGCTTAATCTCCTCTCTTGTGACATCTTGTGCTAGTACATGCTGTTGAGTTGCCGACAATTTGTAAATAATTGCCGATTGCATCACTTCCTCGTTCAGGACCCTAGGCATCTGTTTCACTCCCAATACACGCTGGAAGTATGCAATTACTTCTGATTTGACTGCCTCGTGTCCTTCAGCGACTTCTCCATCCTCCCTTGTAACCGAGAGAAGCTTATTTCTATTCTGTCTACCATTTACTGATTTGTGAAAGTAGCTAGTATTCTGATCCCCCAAGCTAAGCCATTGTATCCTTGCCTTTTGTCTGAAAAAAACACTCTTCCGCCCTGACAGTAGAAGCATAGTTACGAACAGCATCTCTTTCTCGCATACGCAATGTTAGATCCCTCAGGCGCTGTATGCAGAGCTTGTTGAGCCCTATCCATGTGATCTTTTGCATCTTTGACTCTATCGGAAATATTGGAGAAGTGAGTCTTATTGAAATGTTTAAGTTCCTGCTTTAGCTTCCTTAGTTTGCAACACAGTTGATACATTGGACACCCTCCTGAATGCTGATCCCATACTTTCTTCACCAAGGGCATGAACTCGTCATGATCCATCCACATATCGAAGAATCTGAATGGTTTCTTTATGTTCTGAACATTGCCAGTGACTTTTACCACCATGGGAGAATGATCTGACATACCAGCAGGCAAGAATCTCGCTTCCGACAATGGGAAGCGCATATTCCACTTCTCATTCACAAGCACTTTATCTAGTTTCCGCATAATCATATTCTCAGGACATTGGTTCGTCCAAGTATAATGCATACCTGAATACCGAAGATCATCCACTTTCGCTTCACGTATAACATGTTTCCAATCTGTCCATATGACCAGCCCACGTAGAAGACCCCCCTAACCTCTCTGACTGGTTGCGGATAGCATTAAAGTCGCCCATAAGAATCCATGGGTTGACTCCCATCCATCAATACGACTCACAATATCAGACCATAAAGCCTCACGTACAGATGCATTATTGTCTCCGTAAATGATTGAAGTATTAAAACAGATATTGGTAGCTAATATCATGACAGAAACATGGATAGCCTGGTCTGACATTCCCAGAACATCCACCTTCACCAAATCAGCATTCCAACAAACCCAAATACGACCACGACAAGAGAAAATCATAATTATACAAGAATGACCAATTACGCAGAAGAAGTTGCGAAACATTATCTTTATTCCTGTCTCTAACCCGAGTTTCAACCAAACCAAAAAAACCATCCTCTCTTGATGGATGAGCTGACGCAGTTCTGAATGCTTTATGGGATCATTCAAACCTCTAACATTCCAACATCCAATAATCATAGGGAAATAGAGAGGAGTACCAAACATCAACACACGGATTACCTTGACTTGCCCCCCCTCGAGGAGCCAGATTTCTTACTCTTCTTTGAAAAGCCTGGAGAACCCGTTTTCTTTTTTTCTAGAGAGTCTCTAGCCTTTGCTAGCTAACTGATTAATAAAAAGTTTCCCCGTCAGAAGAAATCGGACTTTGCGGACTTGTTGGGATCAGTGACGTCGACTCCTTATCATCATCTTCCTTACCTGTACCACCTCCCATAACTCCAATATCAACATTCACCTCATGACTAACAGGGTTCATGGTTGCATTACAGATGGTTGAACTTTGATCTAAAGAAGTACATGCATCCCCTTCCTCCGGCACCCATGTCTGCTCGTAAGCTCTTCAAAATAAGAGGAGAGGTAGGATTTTCATCTTCATAACAACCAGCATTGGGCACATCTAATGTCGCAGATTCATTCGTATTTACAATCAGCACTCTGTAAAGCAGATGCTAAACAACCATTCTCATTACAATGAAGCTCTTTAGATGCCAAACAATCATTCTCACCAATCGTAACACCCTTATTTCGTTTACCAACTACCTGCCATTGAAGCTGATTCTGCTTATTATCTGCATGTTTAGAGTTCACAGCTCCTATTTTCCTTTTGCCCTCTGCCCCCATTGTACGATCATCAACTTTACTGGTAGCACATATCGCTGTGGTATGTCCAAAGACATTGCAATTATTGCACTTGAAGGAAATCCATTCATAATCCGCTGAAATTGTTATGAATAACCCATTTGGACAGCGAAGGTCGTATTCCTTCACCAGCGTTTTCGAAGCTTCTATCTCAACGCAAACTCTTGCGTAGCTAAGCCTTTTACGCAACAATGTAGTAAGGTCAGCATGAAGGGGAACCCCAATAGCACTCGCTACATAACTCAGCCCCTTAACAGTCCAATACTCGAGAGGAACATTGTAGAGCTTAACCCATACCGGAACTCTATCCAGATCATCTTTCAAAAAATTGCATGTTCGGATGCCAACGTTTAAGCACCAAAGGTCTGTTGGCCATGTGCCATGGGGCTCTCTCCAGAACATTAGTGGCGCGATCGACAGAATCAAAAGTGAAGAGAAAGAATCCATTATCAGAAGATAAAACTTCGGATAGACCGTGGGAGCCCCATATTCTTTTAGCAATAGAATTAACAAACAGGATAGGGTAATTTTCTGACCCACGAAATGACCAACTAGAGTGGATTTTCAAAGTTCACAGCCATCCTCAAACACATCAAGTGGAGGAGCTACTTGTCACACGACCATCAGTTATTGCGGGGGGAGCAAAATGCAAGTTTACGGACTGGATTCATATCAAGGGACATCCTACCCTTATTTTCATCAACATCAGAGCCCTTCAAAGCATTTAAAAAATTCAATTTGGGGCTAAGGTGTAGCTGTTCTTGTTGCTTAGACCCAACCTTCAACTCATCACCTTTAGAACCCAACACAGGATTCATGTCATGACTATTTAGCATGTCTTGGAGCTCTAATTGTAAAGTATGTCCAGATTTAACTCCATTGTGTTGTTCAATGTCAGAGCTAACCATTGGAACAAATTTGACAGCAGAACACAAAGACAATTTGGCAGCATACAAATACTAGAAAAAACTCAGTCCAAGAAGCACTAATAAGCGACCAGCACTATGATTGGAACACCGATCAGTTCAAACATCCCAATGGTTCAAAGGAAGATACACATGTTATGTATAACATATTCAAAAATCAGCACAGTTTAACGGTTGGATCGCCGCAGATCTTAATTATACCGAAACTGACCTGAGAATGACGACCTTCTGTTGAACATGTAGACAACGTTGCTGGAGGCTTAATTTCTAATCTCCACCGTTCAGAATGTGTATCATAACCCGATGCATCACATATCCAAAAATAAGCTTGATCCAACGGTGGAAGAAGGAGAAATATGCCGGCGGCTCTGACTGTTTCGAGAAGGATTTCTCCAGAAATGTTCAAATGGCTGGCTTCCGCAGGAGGAATCCAATATGGACAATCCCTCTGGAAAGAATGTAGGCAATATAGATGTTCACAACATACCAAAAAATAGTCTGGATCCAACGGTATAACAAGGCAAAACGGGCCGGCGACTCTGACAGCACTAGGGGGTTTTCCAGAAAATTTCAATTGTCCAGATTTCTTCAACGGCGGAAGCTTTAGAAGATCCCTCCGGTCAGAATGTATACAATAGTTCAGTTCACAACATAACCAAATCTTGGCTTGATCCAACGGTGGTCGCCGGAGATATGGCTGTTGGAGCACCGCCCCTTTCAATCTTTCCTCTCTAACCTCTCTCTAACCTCTCTCTATAACCAAATTAACCAAATCTTGGATTGAAACCGTTTATCTATCCAACGGAAACTCTCAATGCAGGATAGACTTCATCGGTTTGGTATTCATGGTCCCAATAGGTGCTCACTTTGTCTCTGCAATAATGAAGATCACAACCACTTGTTCTTCGAATGCTCCTTTGCGAAAGCATTATGGTGGAATGTTTGTGAGAGATGCGACATTCCAAGAATGACAAAAAGCTTGGATGAATGGATTCGATTGGCCACTGTCTCTTGGCATGGAAAAAGTTTTGTCAACTTTTCTCGTAAACTGGGTTTCGCAGCTACAGTGTATTGTATATGGCAAGAACGGAATGCAAGGATCTTTGCAGATGTGTCTAAAGCTTCGAATTTGGTTTTTGATCAAATCGAATGTATCATTCGCGATAAGCTTGTTTTGATGAGGAATGTTCAACAAACAGATGAAAACATAAGGATCCAAAGACTTTGGAGGGTCAATAACATGGACTCTTAATTTGATGTTTAGCTGGTTGTTTTTGTACCCCTAGCATATCTAGTTGGTCCAAGTTTTTGTTTTGTTGTGGCTAGCCTGTAGCCATTTGTTGGTTTTCGTTTCTGTCCTCATTGTAAATCTTGGGTATGCCCATTATATTCTTTGTATCATTTTCTTTTAATACATAAGTCAGCTTACCAAAAAAAAAAATCCGAGAATTACCATCCTAAATATGCTAGAATTAAATTTGTGTTGCTGCCCCCTTTCCTTTGATGTCTTTGATTAGCTTGGATAAATTTCCTCCTTTGTTGCTGATTTAATTACTTTCCTTCATATGTTAGGAAAAGCATTAAATAGTCCTCCCCTCTTTAGGAATAAGATATGGCTAACTTCCTTACTTAATTAGGAGAATAATAAGTTGTTGGCTTTTTATCCTTGTAGCATTAGGAAACAAAACAAACCTAACAAGGTTGGTATTGCGCTGGACATATCAACCCCTTGTTCCACATGAATTGGGCTCTTCTTGGACCTGAACTAGATGAATTAAAGGTTGTCCTTCATGCTCCTTAAATGTCCCAAACCCTTCTAGGTCTATCTTGCTCCATAAGTTCTGAACAAGCCCATTCAATGCTTCTTTAAGCTTATTGACACGACCAAAAGCTTAATGTCTTCTCCCAAGTGCAGGAGTGTCAAAGTAATAAATAACCCGGCAAGACCGGGGTCGAACCACAGAGAGGTTAATTGTATAAATTATAAATAACAACGCAACAATAACAATAATAACGATAATAATAACAATAGTAGTACTAGTAGTAATAATAATAATACTCAGTACGTGGCGTTGTTATACCTGAAAATGATCTAAAAGATCGGGTCACAGGTTTCCAGCCTATATACTGAGTTTAATAATAATAATAATAATAATAATAACAACAACAACAACAATAATAAAGAAGAGAAGGAAGAAATTAATGAGAACTTTGAGTTGAAAGATTAATGTAAGGATTAAACAACGATAAAAATAAATGTCAAGGTTAGAGGATCCACTAATAGTACTTTAAACAAGTATAGTATAAACTCTTATTACTCAATTGGAAACCACACATAAAGGAGGTTCCAATCAGATTATAAATTGTTAACATGATTACATTAGTTATCTTATTCGAATAAAGCTAATACTTGTAAATGTTGGCAGACATTCATGATTATAACTTATGTTAACAACAAATCAAGTTCCTTTCATAGCTCAGGTGTCGGTTATACCATACAGTATGGGCTATGAAAGTACCAAGTATTTGTTATACCAAGTGTTATACAACACATAAATCTAGATTAACCATTTAACAAGCAAAGTATTAAAAGTGAACAAGATAACAAATATAAAACATGTTAGTATCCAATGTTAAGGTCCATGTTAAGTTTATATTATACTAATTCTTACACCATTAGTGTACCCTTTTCACCTTGACATAATTAACTTAGCTAAACATAATGAAAGAAAGAAACATAGATGAACAAGATAAGAACATAAATGAGAAAGAAGTTAACTAAGTAAAGGAAAGGAAATTAAGTGCATAAACTTGATATTAATGAAAGCAAAACATAAGCAATACAAAGAGAGAAAGCAAGAGCATGATCTTGATCTGGAAACCAAGATGCCTCAATACATGGTAAGTGCCTCCTTTTATAGGCTAAAATTTGGAACTATTGATTTGTTAATTAATTGATGAGTGGGTGGCCACATCTTGACTTGGTGACAATCCTTATCTTCTTGTCTGAACAAGACGTCATTGCTAACATCATAATTTGCCCAGAATCCTCAGGAATGTTCTAGGTTTTTGATCAAATCGAATGTATCATTCGCGATAAGCTTGTTTTGATAAGGAATGTTCAACAAACAGATGAAAACATAAGGATCCAAAGACTTTGGAGGGTCAATAACATGGACTCTTAATTTGATGTTTAGCTGGTTGTTTTTGTACCCCTAGCATATCTAGTTGGTCCAAGTTTTTGTTTTGTTGTGGCTAGCCTGTAGCCATTTGTTGGTTTTCGTTTCTGTCCTCATTGTAAATCTTGGGTATGCCCATTATATTCTTTGTATCATTTTCTTTTAATACATAAGTCAGCTTACCAAAAAAAAAAATGTTCTAGGAAATTGTCTCATCTTTCCAACAAAAAAAAGATGATGTCATTTGGACTTCTAGAACTCAAGAAATGGGGGTGAACACTAAATAGTGTCTGGGCTGCGGACAGCTTCGGACTTCTTCGTTGTTTCTTCAGTTTGGACTTCAAAACAGCCTTTTTAAATCTTGGGCTCCTCATGAAAGTTGTAGGCCTTTGTCTTACCTTTCCATCCATATAAAATGGACCTAAATCCGAGATCTAGAGCTCCAGATATGATCCAATTACCGAGCAATGTTCCGGTTTGGACTGCACCGCCATCTCTTTTCTAAGTTTGGCCATCTCTTTGTCCTTTCACTTTCAATACTTAAAGTCATCAATCAATCCTTTTTATTTATGTGATAGGCCTGCATTTAAGATGAGCATTTACCATAAATTAAGGTATCTTATAGTATCAAACTTGTTATTATAAAACATGCTTTAGTTAAGGAGTTATTGATACTTCAAGTGCAAAATGATGATATAAAACCTTGATAAACATGCACTTTTAAGTACTAATCACTTCTTTGCCCTAGCTCTTGTGATTGGCCCAATTGGCACCTCCAATGGATCGTTGGCATGATTACGCTTAGTGTTGGGCTGATACGCATCATCCCCTCTCGCTTCAAAAGGATTCGACCTCGAATCATTGCCTACATCAAACAAAGTAAGATCAGAAACATTAAAGGTAGCACTAACACCATACTCACCTGGCAAATCAACTTTATAGGCTTATAGGCATTGTCATTGATCCTCTCAAGGATCTGAAATGGCCCATCTCCTCGTGGTTGTAGCTTTGATTTCCTATGGGCTGGAAATCTCTCCTTGCGCATATGCACCCAAACCCAATCGCCGGGCTGAAAGACAACATGTTTGCGCCCCTTATTGGCTTTGGTCGCATACACACGATTCCTCTTTTCAATCTGTTGCCGCACACTCTCATGGAGTGTTTTCACCACCTGTGCTTTACGATTACCATCCAAACTAACCCTTTCATCAACAGGCAAAGGAATCAAATCCATAGTTAAAGGGTTAAATCACAATTTCAAATGGTGAAAATTCAGTAGTAGAGTGCACACTACTATTATATGAAAACTCTATAAATGGCAAACAATCTTCCCAATTCTTTAAGTTCTTTTGAATGATAGCACGCAGAAGTTGTGTTAAGGTCCTATTAACTACTTCGGTTTGTCCATCTGTTTGGGGGTCACAAGTAGTTGAAAACAACAGTTTAGTACCCAATTTTACCCATAACACCTTCCAAAAATAGCTAGGAACTTAACATCTCTATCAGAAACAATGCTCTTAGGGACCCCGTGAACAAATCAGCAATGTTAGTGGCATCATCGGTTTTATGACATGGAATAAAGTGTGCCATCTTTGAAAACCTATCAACAACTACAAAGATTGAATCCCTACCCCGTTTTGACCTAGGTAAACCTAAGACGAAATCCATCGAAATGTCTACCCATGGTTCCTTAGGTACAGGCAAAGGGGTATACAAGCCATGTGGTTGAGTCCTAGACTTTGCTTTCCTACAAGTTATGCATTTATCACATATGCGCTGCACATCTTTTTTCATTTTAGGCCAAAAAAAATGCTCATGCAACACATCCAAAGTCTTAACAACACCAAAATGCCCCATCAACCCGCCCCCATGTGCTTCACGTACAAGCAATTCACGCATAGAACTTAATGGAACACATAATCGACTCTCTTTAAACAAATATCCATCAAGTCTATAAAACTTCCCAAAAGTCGAAGTTTCGCAAGCATTGTAAACATTAGCAAAATCACTATCATCCTTGTACAATTCTTTTGTGTGTTCAAATCCTAGAAATCTAGCATCCAAAGTTGATAAAAGAACATACCTGCGCGAAAGTGAATCAGCTACAATGTTTTCCTTTCCTTGCTTATACTTGATCACATACGGAAAGGTTTCAATAAATTCCACCCATTTAGCATGTCTCCTACTCAACTTACCTTGCCCTTTCAAGTGCTTCAATGATTCATGATCAGAATGTATCACAAACTCCTTAGGCCACAGGTAATGCTGCCACGTCTCTAGAGATCTTACCAAGGCATAGAGCTCCTTGTCATATGTAGGGTAATTCAAAGCTGCCCCATTAAGTTTTTCGCTGAAATACGCAATGGGCCTTTTATCCTACATTAACACAGCTCCTATACCAATACCTGACGCATCACATTCAACTTCAAAAGCTCTCGTAAAGTCAGGCAAAGCTAAAACAGGTGTCGAACAAAGTTCATCTTTCAACAAATTAAAAGCCTTATCTTGTTCATCATTCCATTTGAATCCAACAGACTTTTTAACAATTTCAGTTAAAGGTGCAGCAATAGTGCTAAAATCCTTCACAAACCTTCTATAAAAACTAGCAAGTCCATGAAAACTCCTTACCTCACTTACCGATTTTGGTGTAGGCCAATCCTGGATGGCCTTAACTTTCTCCTTGTCCATCTCGATACCCTGTGCAGTTACGACATAGCCAAGAAACACAATTTTTGCCATACAAAAGGTACACTTCTTAAGATTATCATATAATTGCTCACTACACAACACACTAAGTACATTACGCAAATGATCAAGATGCTCATTTAAGTTCTTGCTATAGATCAAAATGTCATCAAAATACACAACAACAAACTTACCTATAAACGCACGCAATACATGATTTATTAAACGCATAAACGTGCTAGGCGCGTTCGTAGGTCCAAATGGCATGACTAACCATTCATACAAACCATGCTTAGTCTTAAATGCAGTTTTCCACTCATCACCCTCTTTCATCCTAATCTGATGGTACCCACTTTTTAGATCAATCTTAGAGAAAATACATGATCCATGTAACTCATCCAGCATGTCATCAAGCCTAGGAATAGGATGTCGATACTTTACCGTTATGTTATTGACGACACGACAATCAACACACATCCTCCATGTTCCATCCTTTTTAGGCACAAGTAGCACTAGCACAACACAAGGACTCATACTCTAACGAATGTAACCCTTCATCATCAACTCATCTACTTGCCTTTGAAGCTCCTTTGTCTCCTCGGGGTTGCTTCTATAGGCTGGACGGTTAGGAATCGAAGCTCCGGGCACAAGGTCAATTTGATGTTCAATCCCCCTTAATGGTGGTAATCCATTAGGGATGTCTTCAGGAAATACATCATCAAACTCCTGCATCAAAGAAACAGCCACACTAGGAATAGCAGAATCAAGATCGTTAGTGTTAAAATAAGCCTCCTTATACACAAGTAAGATCATTGGCTTATTAGTGAAAAATGCAAATCTGATTTGAGATCCTTTTGCATAAAAATTAAGTTGTTTCTTTAATTTTTCCACACTACTATCATCACACAAGCTTACTTTCTTCACTCCTCGGTTTTTACCTCCACTCTCAACTGGTTTAATTAATGATTTAGGTTTAGCCGAATCTGATGGTTTTCTCTCACCATTGTCCTCACGTGAATTTTCACTCTTCCCATCCTCACATTCTTTTTTTAATTTGATTTGATCATCATACACTTGTTTTGGAGAGAGAGGTACAAGAGTGATGGTTTTACCATCCTTTACAATAGTGAACCTATTTCTAAACCCATCATGAATCGCTTTCCGATCAAACTGCCATGGACGCCCCAAAAGTAAGTGACTAGCATGCATTGGGACTACATCACACAAAATCTCATCAGAATACTTCCCAATAGCAAACGCAATCAAAACCTGCTTAGTAACCCTCACTTCACCACATTCATTCAACCATTGCAATCTATAAGGCCTCGTATGCTTAATACAACTCAGATTCAATTTGTTCACAAGGGTATCACTAGCAACATTAGCACAACTACCTCCATCAATTATCATGCTACATACCTTGTTTTGGATATGACATCGAGTGTGAAATATATTTTCCCGTTGCTGATCTACATCATCTTCTTTGATTTGCATGTTCAGCGCACGCCTTATAACCAAGGCCTCTCCCTCAACAGGATATGCAATCTCCTCATCACTACAATCCACCAAAGGTGGCATCTCTTCACTTTCAAATTTGTCACTTTCAGATTCAACCTCCCCATTGTCTCTTGTAAGCATAACTCTTCGGTTTGGACACTGAGATGCAATGTGCCCCTTCCCTAAACACTTAAAGCATTTAATATCTCTATCACGAGCAGGTTGATATTCAGATTTACCCTTCCCATCCGTATGAGTATCCTTTTTGGCCTTAGGTGGTTCGGCCCTTGCATAAGGCTTTGGTTGGGCAACCCCCTCCGTCTTAAAATTCGGCCTCCATATTGAGGAAGATGATGCCGAATTGGTCTGAAAACGTGTACTGACCCTTCTCTTTATTTGCCTCTCCACCTTCGTTGCCATATGGACCATGTCCTCCAATTCCACACAATGTTGTAATTCTACAACATTCGCAATGTCTCTATTCAGCCCATTTAGAAATCTAGCCATAGTAGCTTCCCAATCCTCAATCACATTGGCCCGAATCATGGCGATCTCCATCTCCTTGAAATACTCATCCACAGACCTAGAACCCTGATTCAAACCCTGCAATTTCAGATACAAATCTCTATAATAGTGGTTAGGCACAAATCGCCTTCTCATCAACACTTTCATCTCCTCCCACGACACTACCGGCCTCTCTCCACTCCTCCTTCTACTAATAACATTCTGATCCCACCAAATCAGTGCATAATCCGTGAATTCGATGACAACCAATTTCACTTTCTTTGCCTCCGAATAGTTATGGAAATCAAAAATCCAATCCATCTTTTTCTCCCACTCCAAATATGCCTCGGGATCGTTTTTACCTTGAAAAGAAGGTACTTTCAGTTTGATAGTATCCAAATCACCATCTAAATCAGCATGTCCCCCAACACCACGGAAATTTTCCCTTTGGCCGAATTGGCCCCTAGTTCTATTCTCAAAACCCCTTCGGTTTCTAGGCTGCTGAAAACCTTTCCGATGGCTTATGGCCTCATCCTCAAAACCACCATCACCAATATCATCAACGGCCTCCTCAAAATCCTCATAATCAGCCCACCGTGGCCTTTTGGCCCTACTGCCACTGTTTTCTTTCGGTTCAGCCCCAAGCTTCCTCACATTTTGGGTGCTTGTACCAGCCTCGTTACCACGTTTCTCCACCCTATCAAGTCTGTCACACACGTTTCCCATCACAAAATTCATCCTCTCAATCATTTGTGTCATGGCTTGCATTTGGAACGTAAGTTCTCCCTTGGGATGGGGTGGTGTGTTGTTTTGATCTGACATGATAATACCTGCAAAAATTGGTCAGTGGTAAAAAAACAAATATCCTCACTTCGCTCGTGTTTCGCTCAAACACTCTGAATGTCCTCACACGCTCACACCTCTCGTCTCACCTTCTTAAGGTTCTTGCGAAATTGAAACCAACACCAAATAAAACCAACTCGGCAGCGCAATCCAGATATATATATATCTGAATCAAGAAGCAATAAAAACCAGAAAACAAACAAAACAAAACTGCGATGATAGTCTCGCGAGTAGCAAGCGAGTCTATCCGAAATATGAACGAAACTGGAGACTCGAATAAAAAAAAAAAAACAGAAACAAAATATGAAAAATGATGAAACAACACCTAGATATGTTGGATATGATGAAAATAAACTGTAAGAAACGAAAGCAACAGAAAGAAAGCGAATTTCAAAAGTTGACGCAAAACAGACTCGTTTACGATGAGTTAAGTCCGGATCTGGAACCTAAAGTCAATGATGTCCAATTGAGCTAAAATTTCAGATATAGTGCTCTACCAACCCAAATAGACAGAATATAAATTTTTAGCATCTTAAGATAAGGTTTGATAGACTGACGCAAAAACGTTATGAATCATACCTAATTAGACCCGAATTTGAAACCCAAAGTAAACGATATCCAACTGACCCAAAAATCAATATGTGGTGCGATTAGGGTCCCAGTAATAAGAGAATCAAATTTGAGCTCATTCTAAGTTGATTTGGTCAAATTTTCCTTTGTTTAGTTTTCTACGACAGAAACAAACGAATGACTTTTTTTTTTTTTTCCTTTTTTTTATGCCACTGATATATTTTGGTCAGGAACAAAACGAAATAACTTTTTTTTTTTTTTTTTTTCTGATATGATACCAAATCAAGAGAAGAAATTGGACACTATGGAATTTTTTTTTTTTTTTTTTTTACGGAAACAACAAGAAACGAAAATCTCAGAAGGATATAACCTGATTAATGGAGCCAAGCTCTGATACCAAATGATACGAACCTCGTGATCACGTGGTCACGCAACCCACACACAAAGACACCAATTCCCGGAAAGCCAAGTAAATCAGGTTTGATAGGAGTGTGACACAAAGATAACTTGTACCTAGGCACCAGCATTATTGGAAACGTAAACCCCCACCCAACGAATATTGATTCGCGAACGAGAAGTATAAGGATGACGCCACGAAGCCAGTTGTTCTTCGATAAGTCGTTTTCAGTTCTTTAGAGAACCAAGGATGGGAAATTATCCCACCAACACACAACAAGTGCAGCAAAGAAGTTTATTGATTTGAAAATTGCGTAACCTTACATGTTTGTTTATGCCTCTATTTATACTGACTCTAGACTTAAAGAAACCCTAATGGACCCCCCCTTAGGTGGACTTATATGAAGCCCACTTACAATTGACCCAAATAAGTAATAATAACCCAAAAACTAAGAAGAAAATAATAAAAATCCGAGAATTACCATCCTAAATATGCTAGAATTAAATTTGTGTTGCTGCCCCCTTTCCTTTGATGTCCTTGATTAGCTTGGATAAATTTCCTCCTTTGTTGCTGATTTAATTACTTTCCTTCATATGTTAGGAAAAGCATTAAATAGTCCTCCCCTATTTAGGAATAAGATATGGCCAACTTCCTTACTTAATTAGGAGAATAATAAGTTGTTGGCTTTTTATCCTTGTAGCATTAGGAAACAAAACAAACCTAAAAAGGTTGGTATTGGGCTGGACATATCAGTTGGACAGTCGCACTCGAGGGCAAACTCTTCAACTGGGACCGGTGACCGCAGGGGTGTTGACTATCCTTTTTGTGTAAAATGTGGACAAAAACACCTTAGAGACTGCTCAGTTTCCCCTGGGCGATGCTTTGTGTGTAGAGGAGAGGGTCATAGGTGGAGGAACTGTCGGTATCTTAGCCAAGGGTGTCATTACTGTGGTGGGAGTGGTCATTACCAGAGGGACTGCCCTAAAAGAAACACCGGACAAGTACAGAGCTATAGACAGCCCAGTTAGAGCCGCCAACAGTCAGTCATCGTTAATAGGCCAGTGAGATCTTTTCAATCAGGGGTAAACTCAAGTAATGATCAGACCCCAGGAAGGGTCTTCCACTTGACACAGTAGGAGGCCAGGGCTGCATCGGATGTGGTGGCAGGTACACTACTGTTGAATGATTTTAATGTGCATGTGTTGTTTGATCCGGATGCCACCCACTCATTCATTGCTAAGAGAATTGTCACTAAATTGAGAAAGGAAGTAGAAATAGTAGAGAAGGGGTTTGTAATTGGAACTCCAATGGGAAACATGGTTGAAACAAATATTGTATATGTGGATGTGGGGGTTAGTTTATCCGGGTATGAAACAGAAGTAGACTTGATTCCCTTAGAGCTGCATGATTTTGACATAATATTAGGCATGAATTGGTTGAGTAAATACAAGGCTCTAATAGATTGTTATGCTAAAACTGTTACTTTCCAAACACCTAAGGGCGAGAAAATGACTTTTGAAGGAGAGAGAGTTCTCAAACTGAATGCTTTAATATCGGTGGCAACAGCCCAAAAAATTTTAAGAAAGGGATGTACGGGATACCTCGCATACATCTTAAACTCTGATGATGAAGGTCCACGATTGAAGGATATTCCTGTGGTGAAGGATTTCCCAGATTTGTTTCCTGAAGAACTACCAGGACTACCCCCGGAGTGAGAGGTAAAGGTGTCTATAGACACTTTTCCGGGAGTCCCACCCATAGCCCAACAACCGTATCGGATGGCTCCAGCAGAACTGAACGAGTTAAAGACTCAATTACAGGAATTATTAGACAAAGGGTTCATACGGCCCAGTAATTCTCCTTGGGGAGCACCGGTCCTATCTGTAAAAAAGAAAGATGGAACCCATAGACTTTGTATTAACTATCGGCAGTTGAATAAAATAACAATGAAAAACAATTAAAGGGAGTGAGGGCATTTTCGAAGATAGACCTGAGATCAGGGTACTATCAGATGAAGATTAAAGAAGCGGATGTAGCAAAGACCGCATTTAGAACTTGTTACGGACACTATGAATCGGGTTGACGAACGCCCCAGCCCTCTTCATGGATTTGATGAATCGGGTTTTCCAACCATACCTGGATAAGTTTGTGGTGGTATTCATTGTGGTGGTATTCAACGAAAGGCTATCACACAACTACGGGTCCTGCTCGTTGTGCTATGAAAGTAGACCTGATGAAGGCTTATGACTCTGTTCGGTGGGATTTCGTTGATGCTACGTTGATAAAAATGGGATTCCCTAGAACAGTCATTGATTGGATCATGGTTTGTGTTACATCATGTCAATTCTCAATCAACGTCAACGGTGAACTTGCGGGTTACTTCCAAGGGGGGAGAGGGCTGAGACAAGGTGATCCATTATCTCCATATTTGTTTGTCCTATGCATGGAAATCCTGTCAGGCCTGTTCTGCAATATGAGTGCCAACCAAAACTTCAAGTTCCACTGGAGATGCAAGAAGGACAGAATTTCTCATCTTTGCTTTGCCGACGACTTGATGATATTCAGCAAAGGGGATGTACATTCAATCCGTATGATCAAAAATGTACTCACAGAGTTTCAGGTTCTATCAGGTCTATATCCAAATCCAAACAAAAGTGACATCTTCTTGAGCGGTTCGTTAGGAGCTGAGAGGGAACAAATTATCAGTATTCTTGGGTTTAGAGAGGGGGAGCTTCCTATGAAATATTTGGGAGTGCCTCTTATCTCGTCCAGACTAAAGGCTGTTAATTGTAAGGGCCTCGTGGATCGAATTACCGCCAAAGTTCGACATTGGACCTGTAGAACACTCTCTTTCGCAGGGCGAGTACAACTGATTAACTCAGTCTTATTCTCCATCCAGGTCTATTGGGCATCTCTATTCCTATTACCTGGGGAAGTAGTGAAAAATGTTGAGCAAATTATGAGATCCTTTCTTTGGTCAGGTTCAGATATGAGCACTACCAGGGCTAAAGTGGCTTGGGATCAGGTATGTCTTCCAAAAAAGGAGGGGGGGCTAGGCATAAAAAGGATAGCAGAATGGAACAAGATTGCCTTGTTGAAACATATTTGGAACTTGTGCGATGACTCAGATGGCTCAATCTGGTCTACTTGGATCAGATCCAATCTCTTGCGAGGTAGGAATTTCTGGACAATCAAGGTGCCAGGAAGCTGCTCTTGGGCTTGGGGAAAGATTCTAAAGCTCAGATCCTTAGCATGGCCGAAGATGAAGCACGTCATCGGAGATGGAATGACAACCTCTCTATGGTTTGACAATTGGCATCCTCACAGCCCGCTCGCTGATACCTACGGTGAACGTTTCATCTATGATTCAGGTATGGAACACAACGCGAGAGTGAACGTGCTGATTAATAACTTAGAATGGAGAATTCCTATCACTCATGCTATTGGCTGGCACCCCATTTTAGAAGCTATTCCTTCCACCTCTACTCCTAAGGGGCAAAAGGATGAGATTGTTTGGTTGGATTCGCCAAATCAGAGTTTCTCAGTCAAAGTAGCTTGGGAACAACTAAGAATTCATCATCAAATGGTTGATTGGCATGACATCGTGTGGTTCAAGAATGCTGTCCCAAGACATGCATTTCTTCTTTGGGTGGCTATCCAACGGAAACTCTCAACGCAGGATAGACTTCATCGGTTTGGTATTCATGGTCCCAATAGGTGCTCACTCTGTCTCTGCAATAATGAAGATCACAACCACTTGTTCTTCGAATGCTCCTTTGCGAAAGCATTATGGTGGAATGTTTGTGATAGATGCGACATTCCAAGAATGACAAAAAGCTTGGATGAATGGATTCGATTGGCCACTGTCTCTTGGCATGGAAAAAGTTTCGTCAACTTTTCTCGTAAACTGGGTTTCGCACCTACAGTGTATTGTATCTGGCAAGAACGGAATGCAAGGATCTTTGCAGATGTGTCTAAAGCTTCGAATTTGGTTTTTGATCAAATCGAATGTATCATTCGCGATAAGCTTGTTTTTTTTTTTGGTAAGCTGACTTATGTATTAAAAGAAAATGATACAAAGAATATAATGGGCATACCCAAGATTTACAATGAGGACAGAAACGAAAACCAGCAAATGGCTACAGGCTAGCCACAACAAAACAAAAACTTGGACCAACTAGATATGCTAGGGGTACAAAAACAACTAGCTAAACATCAAATTAAGAGTCCATGTTATTGACCCTCCAAAGTCTTTGGATCCTTATGTTTTCATCTGTTTGTTGAACATTCCTTATCAAAACAAGCTTATCGCGAATGATACATTCGATTTGATCAAAAACCAAATTCGAAGCTTTAGACACATCTGCAAAGATCCTTGCATTCCGTTCTTGCCAGATACAATACACTGTAGCTGCGAAACCCAGTTTACGAGAAAAGTTGATCGATAAGCTTGTTTTGATAAGGAATGTTCAACAAACAGATGAAAACATAAGGATCCAAAGACTTTGGAGGGTCAATAACATGGACTCTTAATTTGATGTTTAGCTGGTTGTTTTTGTACCCCTAGCATATCTAGTTGGTCCAAGTTTTTGTTTTGTTGTGGCTAGCTTGTAGCCATTTGTTGGTTTTCGTTTCTGTCCTCATTGTAAATCTTGGGTATGCCCATTATATTCTTTGTATCATTTTCTTTTAATACATAAGTCAGCTTACCAAAAAAAAAAGATATACTAGTGTACTTGAATTCTTTCGAGGAGCACGAAGAACACTTGAGACAAACCTTACAAACCTTGAGAGATCACCAGCTACATGCAAAACTGAGTAAATGTGAATTTTGGCTGAAAAGAGTGACGTTTCTGGGACATGTCATCTCAGCCGAAGGTGTTTTTGTCGACCCCCAAAAAGTCGAAGCAGTCTTGAAATGGGAAAGACCGATTTCGGTCACTGAAATACATAGTTTCCTGGGACTTGCAGGATACTATCGGAGATTTATATAAGGTTTTTCCCTGATTGCAACCCCTTTGACCCAACTAACTAGGAAGGATAAGAAATGGGTGTGGTCGGAAGAATGTGAGGCAAGCTTCCAAGAATTGAAGAGGAGGCTCACCACTGCTCTAGTGTTAACTCTCCTCTTAGGGACCGAGGGTTTTGTGGTATATAGTGATGCCTCGGGGAAGGGATTGGGGTGTGTTTTGATGCAACATGGGAAGGTGATCGCCTATGCATCAAGGCAATTAAAGACTCATGAGGTGAACTACCCGGTGCACAACCTGGAGTTGGCAGCTATAGTATTTGCCTTGAGGATATGGAGACACAGTTTTTCGCGATACAGTTTTTCGCTGCCCATTTCTTGATCAGCAGCGACGCAGTTTCTGCTGCCGATTTCTGGATCGGCAGCGACGCAGTTTTCTTTTTTTTTGCCGACAATTTGTAAATAATTGCCGATTGCATCACTTCCTCGTTCAGGACCCTAGGCATCTGTTTCACTCCCAATACACGCTGGAAGTATGCAATTACTTCTGATTTGACTGCCTCGTGTCCTTCAGCGACTTCTCCATCCTCCCTTGTAACCGAGAGAAGCTTATTTCTATTCTGTCTACCATTTACTGATTTGTGAAAGTAGCTAGTATTCTGATCCCCCAAGCTAAGCCATTGTATCCTTGCCTTTTGTCTGAAAAAACACTCTTCCGCCCTGACAGTAGAAGCATAGTTACGAACAGCATCTCTTTCTCGCATACGCAATGTTGGATCCTCAGGCGCTGTATGCAGAGCTTGTTGAGCCCTATCCATGTGATCTTTTGCATCTTTGACTCTATCGGAAATATTGGAGAAGTGAGTCTTATTGAAATGTTTAAGTTCCTGCTTTAGCTTCCTTAGTTTGCAACACAGTTGATACATCGGACAACCTCCTGAATGCTGATCCCATACTTTCTTCACCAAGGGCATGAACGCGTCATGATCCATCCACATATCGAAGAATCTGAATGGTTTCTTTATGTTCTGAACATTGCCAGTGACTTTTACCACCATGGGAGAATGATCTGACATACCAGCAGGCAAGAATCTCGCTTCCGACAATGGGAAGCGCATATTCCACTTCTCATTCACAAGCACTCTATCTAGTTTCCGCATAATCATATTCTCAGGACATTGGTTCGTCCAAGTATAATGCATACCTGAATACCGAAGATCATCCACTTTCGCTTCACGTATACATGTTTCCAATCTGTCCATATGACCAGCCCACGTGGAAGACCCCCCTAACCTCTCTGACTGGTTGCGGATAGCATTAAAGTCGCCCATAAGAATCCATGGGGTTGACTCCCATCCATCACTACGACTCACAATATCAGACCATAAAGCCTCACGTACAGATGCATTATTGTCTCCGTAAATGATTGAAGTATTAAAACAGATATTGGTAGCTAATATCATGACAGAAACATGGATAGCCTGGTCTGACATTCCCAGAACATCCACCTTCACCAAATCAGCATTCCAACAAACCCAAATACGACCACGACAAGAGAAATCATAATTATACAAGAATGACCAATTACGCAGAAGAAGTTGTGAAACATTATCTTTATTCCTGTCTCTAACCCGAGTTTCAACCAAACCAAAAAAAACCATCCTCTCTTGATGGATGAGCTGACGCAGTTCTGAATGCTTTATGGGATCATTCAAACCTCTAACATTCCAACATCCAATAATCATAGGGAAATAGAGAGGAGTACCAAACATCAACACACGGATTACCTTGACTTGCCCCCCCTCGAGGAGCCAGATTTCTTACTCTTCTTTGAAAAGCCTGGAGAACCTGTTTTCTTTTTTTCTAGAGAGTCTCTAGCCTTGCTAGCTAACTGATTAATAAAAGTTTCCCCGTCAGAAGAAATCGGACTTTGCGGACTTGTTGGGATCAGTGACGTCGACTCCTTATCATCATCTTCCTTACCTGTACCACCTCCCATAACTCCAATATCAACATTCACCTCATGACTAACAGGGTTCATGGTTGCTTTACAGATGGTTGAACTTTGATCTAAAGAAGTACATGCATCCCCTTCCTCCGGCACCATGTCTGCTCGTAAGCTCTTCAAAATAAGAGGAGAGGTAGGATTTTCATCTTCATAACAACCAGCATTGGGCACATCTAATGTCGCAGATTCATTCGTATTACAATCAGCAGTATGTAAAGCAGATGCTAAACAACCATTCTCATTACAATTAAGCTCTTTAGATGCCAAACAATCATTCTCACCAATCGTAACACCCTTATTTCGCTTACCAACTACCTGCCATTGAAGCTGATTCTGCTTATTATCTGCATGTTTAGAGTTCACAGCTCCTATTTTCCTTTTGCCCTCTGCCCCCATTGTACGATCATCAACTTTACTGGTAGCACATATCGCTGTGGTATGTCCAAAGACACTGCAATTATTGCACCTTGAAGGAATCCATTCATAATCCGCTGAAATTGTTATGAATAACCCATTTGGACAGCGAAGGTCGTATTCCTTCACCAGCGTTTTCGAAGCTTCTATCTCAACGCAAACTCTTGCGTAGCTAAGCCTTTTACGCAACAATGTAGTAAGGTCAGCATGAAGGGGAACCCCAATAGCACTCGCTACACAACTCAGCCCCTTAACAGTCCAATACTCGAGAGGAACATTGTAGAGCTTAACCCATACCGGAACTCTATCCAGATCATCTTTCAAAAATTGCATGTTCGGATGCCAACGTTTAAGCACCAAAGGTCTGTTGGCCATGTGCCATGGGGCTCTCTCCAGAACATTAGTGGCGCGATCGACAGAATCAAAAGTGAAGAGAAAGAATCCATTATCAGAAGATAAAACTTCGGATAGACCGTGGGAGCCCCATATTCTTTTAGCAATAGAATTAACAACAGGATAGGGTAATTTCTGACCCACGAAATGACCAACTACAGTGGATTTCCAAAGTTCACAGCCATCCTCAAACACATCAAGTGGAGGAGCTACTGTCACACGACCATCAGTTATTGCGGGGGGAGCAAAATGCAAGTTACGGACTGGATTCATATCAAGGGACATCCTACCCTTATTTTCATCAACATCAGAGCCCTTCAAAGCATTTAAAAAATTCAATTTGGGGCTAAGGTGTAGCTGTTCTTGTTGCTTAGACCCAACCTTCAACTCATCACCTTTAGAACCCAACACAGGATTCATGTCATGACTATTTAGCATGTCTTGGAGCTCTAATTGTAAAGTATGTCCAGATTTAACTCCATTGTGTTGTTCAATGTCAGAGCTAACCATTGGAACAAATTTGACAGCAGAACACAAAGACAATTTGGCAGCATACAAATACTAGAAAAAACTCAGTCCAAGAAGCACTAATAAGCGACCAGCACTATGATTGGAACACCGATCAGTTCAAACATCCCAACGGTTCAAAGGAAGATACACATGTTATGTATAACATATTCAAAAATCAGCACAGTTTAACGGTTGGATCGCCACAGATCTTAATTATACCGAAACTGACCTGAGAATGACGACCTTCTGTTGAACATGTAGAAAACGTTGCTGGAGGATTAATTTCTAATCTCCACCGTTCATAATGTGTATCATAACCAGATGCATCACATATCCAAAAATAAGCTTGATCCAACGGTGGAAGAAGGAGAAATATGCCGGCGGCTCTGACTGTTCCGAGAAGGATTTTTCCAGAAATATTCAAATGGCTGGCTTCCGCAGGAGGAATCCAATATGAACGATCCCTCTGGACACAATGTAGGCAATATAGATGTTCACAACATACCAAAAAATAGTCTGGATATTTCTGGATTCATTAATGTTTCATAGATGTTCACAACATACCAAAAAATAGTGTGGCAAGGATTCATTAATGTTTCAGAATCCTTTTCATATAAGGATTCCTTATTCATCCTAGCTACACAAGGAAAGAAGGGCTGGTGGTATTTAATGACAAGTTAGTTATTTTTATTATTTTCCTTCATGTTTGAGCTTAATTAAAACTTTGTTTTGAGCTAGGATCCAATGCTTGTTTGGATCACATTATTGGCTTTTCACTTTAGGGTTTTGGGTCAGTTTTGAGTGGACCTCATATAAGTCCAAGGGGTCTATTAGGGTTAATTTTTCAAGAACTATTTAAACTCATGTAATTCAAAAATTTCAGCAGTTTGGATGATTATTACTTTTGAATTTTTCAGTTTTAACTTGTGAGAGTGATTCTTGCATTCTTTAATTATTGAATGAATTGAATCTGACTTATTGAAGATTAACTGGCTTGATGTCGTCATTCTACTCATTCCAATAATTTTGGTGCCTTGGGATAGGTTTCCATTATGTCACCAAACAGACCCGTTACGACAAAACAATACCTAATTCGGGAAACCTAAAGAAACCGATATCCAAATGACCTCGAATTTAATTTTTATTATTACAATACTATGAAATCACCAAAAATCAATTTATAGGTCGTTCTCTTATTTCTAGGTGCCCAAACTCCTTGTATGATCAGTTTGCGGCAGAATTGATCCTCCAATTAAAACCTCCAGAAGCCGGAATCAAAATATGCCCAAATTTAATATATGGTGTGATCTCATCCCAAATAGACTGAATATGAAGTTTAAATTGATTCCAAGGTGTTTTACCTAGGGTTCACTAAGAGTAGTGTTTTTGCGGCAGAATTGAAACTCGAATTAAAACCTCAAGCAAATAATATCAGAATAAGCCCAACTTTGATATATCATGCGATCCCACCCCCAATAGACTGAATATGAATTTTAAATTGATTCCGAGGTGGTTTGCTTATGGTTCACCAAGATTTGTGTTTCTGCGGCAAAAATTGAATGATCCTTCAAATTTCAACTAATCACTCTTTTCTCTAGTTCTTTCTGATTTGTTTTTCTTTTTAACAAACTGATATGATTAGAGACAGTAACAAGATGAAATATAAACTTTTTTTTTGCTTAGATGACACAGACACGAAGAACAAGAAGATGGGATGCAAACACTGAAAAACTTAAGGGACACTTAAAAAAACGAAAATAACAGAATGATATGACCTTGTTTCGGAGCCTAGCTCTGATACCAACTGATGTGAACCTCGTGATCACGTGGTCACGTAACCCACAATCAAGATTGAGATCTGATCCCGGAAAGCCGAAATAGGTCTGATAGGAGTGTGACACAATGGAAACATGCCCCAAGGCACCAACACTATTGGAATGAGTAGAATGACGCCACGAAGCCAGTTAATCTTCGATAAGTCAGATTCAGTTCGTTAAAGAACTGAAGAATGCAAGAATCACTCTCACACGTTAAAACTGAAAAGTTCAGAATAATAATCATCAAAGCTGCCGAAATTGTGGCTTACATGAGTTTAAATAGTTCTTGAAAAGTTAACCCTAATGGACCCCTTATGTGGACTTATATGAGGTCCACTCAAAACTGGCCCAAAACCCTAAACTGAAAAGCCCATAACCTGATCCAAACAAGCCTTGGACCCTAGCTCAAAACAAAGTTTTAATTAAGCCCAAACATTAAAGAAAATAATAAAAATAAGTAACTTGTCATTAAATACCACCAGCCCTTCTTTCCTTGTGTAGCTAGGATGAATAAGGAATCCTTATAAGAAAAGGATTCTGAAACATTAATGAATCCTTGCCACACTAAGAGATTATATTGCAACTCATTAAAGATCCTTGTGGAACTAGGAAATTCCCAAAACCAGCTCCCACATCCTTGGAGGAAAGGAATCCTAATCAAATAGGAAGTCCACAAGTCAAATGGAAGTAAATAACAAAATCCGTACAGCCTCTGTTGACCAGTATTGGGGTGCCTTCCCGAACTCCGATTGACCTGGACTGTTGCGCTTTTGACGCCAAAATCCGAATCTGACCTTGCTTGGGTCGTATCACAGGGTTGAACCGTATCAGTCACACTCATATCTAACCTACTTCGACTTTCGGGGATCAGATCTCAATCTTGATTGTGGGTTGCGTGACCACGTGATCACGAGGTTCGCATCAGTTGGTATCAGAGATAGGCTCCAAAACAAGGTCATATCATTCTATTTTTTTTTTAGTGTTCCCTTAAGTTTTTCAGTGTTTGCGTCCATCTTCTTATTCTTCATGTCTGCGTCATCTAAGAAAAAAAAAGTTTATATTTCCTTTTGTTACCGTCTCTAATCATATCAGTATATTAAAAAGAAAAAAAGAAAGGGAGAAAGAGGGATTAGTTGAAATTTAAAGGATCATTCAATTTTTAGCGCAGAAACACAACTCTTGATGAACCATAAGCAAACCACCTCGAAATCAATTTAAACTTCATATTCAGTCTATTCAAGGTGAGATTGCATCAGATGTCAAATTTGGGCTTATTTTGATATTGTTTGCTTGAGGTTTTAATTCGAGGTTCAATTCTAGCGTAGAAACACTACTCTTAGTAAACCATAAGCAAACCACCTTAGAATCTATTGAAACTTCATATTCTATGTATTGGGTATGAGATCGCACCACATATCAAAATTTGGGCATATTTTGATATCAACTTCTAGAGGTTTTAATTGGAGGTTCAATTTTGCCACAAACTAATCATACAAAGGGTTTTGGTACCTAGACATAATATAACACCCTACAAAGTTTGAGTTGTTATTTATTTGGCATCAGAATACTATATATTAAACTGGAGGTCATTTGGATATCGGTTTCTTTAGGTTCCCGTATTGGATCTTGTTTTGTCGTAACATATTTGTTTGGTGTTATCTTTGAAAACTTATTTTGTTTCTGTTGATTTTGTTCCTGCCATTATACTATCATCATATTTTGATATTTGGCTGTTGTTTGAGTCATTTTCATCACTTTCGCATTTGTTTATTTTTTTCTCTCGATAAGTTCTAGTCCAAACAAAAGTCAAATTTGTATTTTTGAGTCTAAATCAATGTTCTTCCTGCTATAAACTCTATTCTTGTTCTTGTCTTCTTCTTGGTTTTTTATCCTATTTGTGTCATGTATTCACCAAGAGAGAGGGAACAAAGGAGGATTTTTTTTTTGTAGCTGACTTATGTATTAAAGAAAATGATACAATATAAAGGGCATACCCAGATTTACAAAAAAACGAAAACCATAAATGGCTACAGGCTAGCCAGCAAAAACAACTAGCTGGTCCATGTTATTGACCCTCCAAAGTCTTTGGATGTTTATCTGGATTTATTTGAGATCTTCAAGCTTCAAAGATTGGCTGCGAAGTTTATTATTTTTCTTGTTCTTCATCCAAGCTTCATTCTTGGGAAAAAGCTTTCGCAAAGGAGCATTCAAAGAACAACGCTATAAGGATGAAAGACGAAGGAGAGTCCCTGTGGACGAAGGAGAGTTGTGGTTATTATCCAAAAGTATGTATGCAAGTGGTTAGTACGAAGTGCTTATTTGAAATTCTTGTTAGTCATTACTTCTATGCAGTGTTGTTCGAGAAAGGTGTTAGCAACAAGGGGATTTTGAAGGCTTAAACAAGAGGCTACTGAAGTCACTATTAATCCTATTCAAGATTCGAGGGTAAATCTTCTTGAAGAGGGAGGGAATGATATGGTTCAGCCTTGTGATACAACCCAAGTAAGGTTAGATTCAGATTTTAGCATAAAAAGCACAAGAGTCCAGGTTTACGGCAATAATCATAATTCTCAATCCGACCATTAGGAGAGGCTAATATTTTATGTGGACTCTCCAGACATGTTTCCCTACCTTGGGTTGAAAATTCAGGTCAATCTGAGTTCGGGAAGGCACCATAATACTGGTCAACAGAGGCTATATGAATTTTGTTATTTACTTCCATTTGACTTGTGAACTTCCTATTTGGTTAGGATTCTTTTCCTACTAGGATGTGGCCACTGGTTTTGGGATTTTTCTAGTTCCACAAGGATCTTTAATGAGTTGCAATATAATCTACAACTGTGGTAAGGATTAATTAATGTTTCAAAATCCTTTTCTTATAAAGATTCCTTATTCATCCTAGCTACACAAGGAAAGAAGGGCTCGTAGTATTTAATGACATATTAGTTATTTTTATTATTTTCTTTCATATTGGGGCTTATTTAAAACTTTCTTTTGAGCTAGGATCTAAGGCTTGTTTGGATCACATTATTGGCTTTTCAGTGGACCTTATATAAGTCCACATAAGGGGTCCATTAGGGTTAATTTTTCAAGAACTATTTAAACTCATGTAAGCCAAAAATTTCAGCAGCTTGGATGATTATTACTTCTGAATTTTTCAGTTTTAACTTGTGAGAGTGATTCTTGCATTCTTCAGTTCTTGAACGAACTGAATTTGACTTATCAAAGATTAACTGGTTTTGTGGCGTCATTTTACTCATTCCAATAGTGCTGGTGCCTTTGGATAGGTTTCCATTGTGTCACACTCATATCTGACCTATTTCGGCTTTCCGGGATCATATCTCAATCTTGATTGTGGGTTGCATGACCACGTGATCACGAGGTTCACATCAACTTATACCTATATGTTCCAATAAAAAAGAGCATATCACTTTTGAAAAGTTGAATGCTTCAGTGGAACCATGTAAACATGACTTATCTTAGTAAGTAACGAGTACATGTGGAGGAAGATCAAAACATCATCTTCTAGGATTTCAGCAAAGATAACGACTGGCAAATCAAGCAAGATAAATTGATTTAAAACATTGATTATATGACATAATAGATTAATAATATGTATTAAAAGGCAAGAACAAAAACCTGAAGCTCAGACTAGTCATTTATCACATAAAGAAACAATAAAGCAAATTCAAGGTTCAGAGTTCTTGTGTTGTGACTTGATTTAAAACATTGATTACAAGACATAATAGTTTAACAATATATTAAAAGGCAAGAACAAAAAACTGAAGCTCAGACTAGTCATTTATCACATAAAGAAATAATAAAGCAAATTCACGGTCAGAGTTCTTGTGTTGTGACTTCAGCCAATGAGTTTATCCATCCTGATGCGGATCAGCCCAACACCAAGCGTAATCATGCCAACGATCCATTGGAGGTGCCAATTGGGCCAATCACAAGAGCTAGGGCAAAGAAGCTTAAAGAAGCATTGAATGGGCTTGTTCAGAACTTATGGAGCAAGATGGACCTAGAAGGGCTTGGGACATTTAAGGAGCATGAAGAACAGCCTTTAATTCATCTAGTTCATGTCCAAGAAGAGCCCAATTCATGTGGAACAAGGGGTTGATATGTCCGGCCCAATACCAGCCTTGTTAGGCTTGTTTTATTTCCTAATGCTACAAGGATAAAAAGCCAGCAATTTATTCTCCTAATTAAGTTAAGGAAGTTGGCCATATCTTATTCCTAAAGAGGGGAGATAAGATAGCTTGTTTTTGATAAGGAATGTTCAACAAACAGATGAAAACATAAGGATCCAAAGACTTTGGAGGGTCAATAACATGGACTCTTAATTTGATGTTTAACTGGTTGTTTTTGTACCCCTAACATATCTAGTTGGTCCAAGTTTTTGTTTTGTTGTGGCTAGCCTGTAGCCATTTGTTGGTTTTCGTTTCTGTCCTCATTGTAAATCTTGGGTATGCCCATTATATTATTTGTATCATTTTCTTTTACACATAAGTCAGCTTACCAAAAAAAAAAAAGAGGGGAGGACTATTTAATGCTTTTCCTAACATAGGAAGGAAAGTAATTAAATCAGCAACAAAGAAGGAAATTTATCCAAGCTAATCAAGGACATCAAAGGAAAGGGGGCAGCAACACAAATTTGATTCTAGCATATTTAGGATGGTAATTTTCGGATTTTTATTATTTTTATTATTTTCTTCTTAGTTTTTGGGTTATTATTACTTATTTGGGTCAATTGTAAGTGGGTTTCATATAAGTCCACCTAAGGGGGGTCCATTAGGGTTTCTTTAAGTCTAGAGTCAGTATAAATAGAGGCATAACCAAACATGTAAGGTTACGCAATTTTCATATCAATAAACTTCTTTGCTGCACTTGTTGTGTGTTGGTGGGATAATCTCCCTTCCTTGGTTCTCTAAAGAACTGAAAACGACTTATCGAAGAACAACTGGCTTCGTGGCGTCATCCTTATACTTCTTGTTCGCGAATCAATATTCGTTGGGTGGGGGTTTACGTTTCCAATAGTGCTGGTGCCTAGGTACAAGTTATCTTTGTGTCACACTCCTATCAAACCTGATTTACTTGGCTTTCCGGGAATTGGTGTCTTTACGTGTGGGTTGCGTGACCACGTGATCACGAGGTTCGCATCACATCCTGTCAAAAACACTTGGAAGAATGGATAGTAAAAAAAAAATCTTTTTATAGTGAAATATTAAAATCAAGTTTCTAGAAACAACTCAAAACACACTTTAGAGTTATTGTGTTATTACTTCAGCCAATGAGTTAGCATCATTTAGTTCCTGCCCCTTCAATTAAAGACCATGTAACATCTCAAACTTCACAAAGGATATTATGGCTTCTAACTTTTGTTTTTGTCATTTCAGAGTAGTTGTGAAACTGTATATTCATGAGATTTCTTACCTCAATGTGATCTGTTCTACATCATTATGTTCATAAACTTCAACTTTGAGCATCGATAACCATAAAAGCCCCCTGTCATAACGACTTTCTTCCTTACTTAATCACCTGATCATTAGTAACTTGTTAAGGCATCATAAACATGTACAAGGATCATCATGTATAAGGCATCATAAAATATAAGATATTTATCCTAACCATCCACTGTAATGCAGTCCAAACCATCAGTTTGTGGACATATCCAAATATGCACATACCATAGTTTAGGTAAAAACTTAGGAGAGTAAGAAGAATAGTCTATTAATGATGATGCTACTTTCCCTTGGTCTTAACTTGATTTCTTAGAAATCTATCAAGCATTGTACTATTTCCCTACAGCTATTGCTAATGTTACTGCTAAATTATAAGTGGTCCTGGCTCTACTTTATGAACTTGGTATTTTAGGTACGATTCCTTTTGTTTTTTATGATCGTATTAAACATGTAGATCTAATTTTCACTTCATGCATGACATGGTTGCTCATAAAAAACTCCAGGTGTAATTTATTTCTTTTTCTAATTAGGTTGTTGATGTGCTCACTAGAACTCTCACATCATTGTGGTTATTATGAACAAAAAAAGGTGAAATTGGTGGTCATGGAGTTTATGGAGTATACATTGATTTTATGGGATCAGATTAATTAGTAGGAGGAGGAATGAGAAGTGACCAATTCAGACTTGGGGGGGATGAAGGTCTTAATGAGGAGACAATTTGTACCAAACTACTATTACAAAGACTTATATCTGACGCTACAAGGTCTGAATCAAGGTTATATATAAGTTAGTAGATGATTATCACAAAGAGATGAAAATAACAATGGATCATGCCAATGTTATTAAGGATAGAGAAGCCACAATGACTAGATTTCTTAATGGGTTGAATCGGGACATTACTAATGCCATGTCCTCTAGCTCAACATAGCTACAAGACTATGTTGAGCTAGAGGACATGGTTCACTTGGCTATGAAGGTGGAAAGAGAACTTGGGAAGGGACATGTTTAGCCACCATTTAATTCAGGTTCTTCATCATCTTTGAAGATGAACCTAAGGAGCGAGGATATTGTTCGGCCGAGGTCCTTTATTCCTTTCAAAGCCGAACCACCAAAGGCTAAAAATTGATGTCCCTATAGGTACCAAAGGTAAATCTAAAACTAAACTTAAACGTACTCGTGATGTTAAATGTTTTAGGTGTAAGAGACAATGCACATTATGCTTCGAAGTGTCCAAACAAGAGAATCAAGATGATTATAGATAATGGTGATATACATCTGATTATGAAGGCATGACACCATTGGAGGATAGTGATGGGGATGAGTTAGCATTACCGGTTGAGGAGTCCTTAGTTATAAGGTGAACACTTCAGGTGATGCGAACCTCGTGATCATGTGGTCACGCAACCCACACACAAAGATACCAATTCTCGGAAAGCCAACTAAATTAGGTTTGATAGGAGTGTAACTCAAGATAACTTGTACCTAGGCACCAACACCATTGGAAACAGAAAACCCCCACCAAACTAATATTGATTCGTGAACGAGAAGTATAAGGGTGACGCCACGAAGCCAGTTGTTCTTTGATAAGTAGTTTTCAGTTCTTTAAAGAACCAAGGAAGGGAGATTATCCCACCAACACACAAAAAGGGCGGTAAATAAGAAGTTTTATTAATTTGAATTGTCTAACTTACATGTCTGGTTATGCCTTTATTTATACTAACTCTAGACTTAAACCCTAATGGACCCTCTTTAGATGAGCTTATATGAGGCCCCTTTATAATTGACCAAAATAAGTAATAATAACCCAAAGACGAAGAAGAAAATATTAAAAATATGAAAATTACTATTCTAAATATGCTAGAATCAGATTTGTCACTATTAAGAAGTCCTAAATAGATTAGAAAATTTGATCTGAAGGTAGAATTAATTCTAAAGTCTTCTTTCCTTGTTATAGCCAGGATTAATAAGGAATCCTTGTAAGAAAAGGATTCTGAAACATTTATAAATTCTTGCCACACTTGACAATTCAATTAAAGATCTTTGTAGAACTAGGAAATTTCCACAACAAGTTGCCACATCCTTTTAGAAAAAGAATCCTAGCCAAATAGGAAGTCCACAAGTCAAAAGGAAGTAAATAACAAAATCCATATAGCCTCTGTTGACCAGTATTGCGGTGCCTTCTTAAAATCCAATTGACCTAAAGTTTTAACTCAAGAGAGTAAAATATGTCAGTAGACTGCATGTAAAATCCATGTAATATGTTTTGAGAATTATGACTGTTATCGTAAAACTGCATAGTTGCACATATTACATCAAAATCCGAATTTGACCTTACCTGGATTGTATCATCAGGTTCAGGTCAAGTAAAATGAAACTAATCAACAGAGGGAGAACATCTTCCATACACATTGCTATGTACAAAGCAAGGTGTGTAGCTTAATTATAAATAGTGAAAGCTGTGTTAATGTTTATAATACCACCTTTATTAGTAAATTAAATTTGTGTATGTTAAGCTTGCTAAACCATATAGATTTAGCTGAGTTCCGGTATGGGTTAAGCTCTACAATGTTCCTCTCGAGTATTGGACTGTTAAGGGGCTGAGTTATGTAGCGAGTGCTATTGGGGTTCCCCTTCATGCTGACCTTACTACATTGTTGCGTAAAAGGCTTAGCTACGCAAGAGTTTGCGTTGAGATAGAAGCTTCGAAAACGCTGGTGAAGGAATACGACCTTCGCTGTCCAAATGGGTTATTCATAACAATTTTCAGCGGATTATGAATGGATTCCTTCAAGGTGCAATAATTGCAATGTCTTTGGACATACCACAGCGATATGTGCTACCAGTAAAGTTGATGATCGTACAATGGGGGCAGAGGGCAAAAGGAAAATAGGAGCTGTGAACTCTAAACATGCAGATAATAAGCAGAATCAGCTTCAATGGCAGGTAGTTGGTAAACGAAATAAGGGTGTTACGAGTGGTGAGAATGATTGTTTGGCATCTAAAGAGCTTAATTGTAATGAGAATGGTTGTTTAGCATCTGCTTTACAGAGTGCTGATTGTAATACGAATGAATCTGCGACATTAGATGTGCCCAATGCTGGTTGTTATGAAGATGAAAATCCTACCTCTCCTCTTATTTTGAAGAGCTTACGAGCAGACATGGTGCCGGAGGAAGGGGATGCATGTACTTCTTTAGATCAAAGTTCAACCATCTGTAATGCAACCATGAACCCTGTTAGTCATGAGGTGAATGTTGATATTGGAGTTATGGGAGGTGGTACAGGTAAGGAAGATGATGATAAGGAGTCGACGTCACTGATCCCAACAAGTCCGCAAAGTCCGATTTCTTCTGACGGGGAAACTTTTATTAATCAGTTAGCTAGCAAGGCTAGAGACTCTCTAGAAAAAAAGAAAACGGGTTCTCCAGGCTTTTCAAAGAAGAGTAAGAAATCTGGCTCCTCGAGGGGGGGCAAGTCAAGGTAATCCGTGTGTTGATGTTTGGTACTCCTCTCTATTTCCCTATGATTATTGGATGTTGGAATGTTAGAGGTTTGAATGATCCCATAAAGCATTCAGAACTGCGTCAGCTCATCCATCAAGAGAGGATGGTTTTTTTTGGTTTGGTTGAAACTCGGGTTAGAGACAGGAATAAAGATAATGTTTCGCAACTTCTTCTGCGTAATTGGTCATTCTTGTATAATTATGATTTCTCTTGTCGTGGTCGTATTTGGGTTTTGTTGGAATGCTGATTTGTGAAGGTGGATGTTCTGGGAATGTCAGACCAGGCTATCCATGTTTCTGTCATGATATTAGCTACCAATATCTGTTTTAATACTTCAATCATTTACGGAGACAATAATGCATCTGTACGTGAGGCTTTATGGTCTGATATTGTGAGTCGTAGTGATGGATGGGAGTCAACCCCATGGATTCTTATGGGCGACTTTAATGCTATCCGCAACCAGTCAGAGAGGTTAGGGGGGTCTTCTACGTGGGCTGGTCATATGGACAGATTGGAAACATGTATACGTGAAGCGAAAGTGGATGATCTTCGGTATTCAGGTATGCATTATACTTGGACGAACCAATGTCCTGAGAATATGATTATGCGGAAACTAGATAGAGTGCTTGTGAATGAGAAGTGGAATATGCGCTTCCCATTGTCGGAAGCGAGATTCTTGCCTGCTGGTATGTCAGATCATTCTCCCATGGTGGTAAAAGTCACTGGCAATGTTCAGAACATAAAGAAACCATTCAGATTCTTCGATATGTGGATGGATCATGACGAGTTCATGCCCTTGGTGAAGAAAGTATGGGATCAGCATTCAGGAGGGTGTCCAATGTATCAACTGTGTTGCAAACTAAGGAAGCTAAAGCAGGAACTTAAACATTTCAATAAGACTCACTTCTCCAATATTTCCGATAGAGTCAAAGATGCAAAATCACATGGATAGGGCTCAACAAGCTCTGCATACAGCGCCTGAGGATCCAACATTGCGTATGCGAGAAAGAGATGCTGTTCGTAACTATGCTTCTACTGTCAGGGCGGAAGAGTGTTTTTTCAGACAAAAGGCAAGGATACAATGGCTTAGCTTGGGGGATCAGAATACTAGCTACTTTCACAAATCAGTAAATGGTAGACAGAATAGAAATAAGCTTCTCTCGGTTACAAGGGAGGATGGAGAAGTCGCTGAAGGACACGAGGCAGTCAAATCAGAAGTAATTGCATACTTCCAGCGTGTATTAGGAATGAAACAGATGCCTAGGGTCCTGAACGAGGAAGTGATGCAATCGGCAATTATTTACAAATTGTCGGCAACTCAACAGCATGTACTAGCACAAGATGTCACAAGAGAGGAGATTAAGCATGCTATGTTTAGTTTGAAAAACAACAAAGCTCCTGGTCCAGATGGCTTCAACGCAGGTTTCTTCAAAAGAATGTGGCACATAGTGGGGGAAGATGTAATCAACTCTGTTAGCTCCTTCTTCCAGACTCGTAGAATGCTTAAAGAAATGAATGCTACATCCATTTCCCTTATCCCTAAAGTTGCTAATCCTACGAGGTTGACAGATTTTCGTCCTATATCTTGCTGCAATACAGTATACAAATGCATCGCGAAGATTCTAGCTGGGAGAATGAAAGTTGTTTTACCATCCTTAGTAGGTCCGTATCAAACAGCTTTTATCTCTGGACGGAGAATCAGCGACAATATTCTTTTGTCTCAGGAACTAATGAAAGGCTATCACACAACTACGGGTCCTGCTCGTTGTGCTATGAAAGTAGACCTGATGAAGGCTTATGACTCTGTTCGGTGGGATTTCGTTGATGCTACGTTGATAAAAATGGGATTCCCTAGAACAGTCATTGATTGGATCATGGTTTGTGTTACATCATGTCAATTCTCAATCAACGTCAACGGTGAACTTGCGGGTTACTTCCAAGGGGGAGAGGGCTGAGACAAGGTGATCCATTATCTCCATATTTGTTTGTCCTATGCATGGAAATCCTGTCAGGGCTGTTCTGCAATATGAGTGCCAACAAAAACTTCAAGTTCCACTGGAGATGCAAGAAGGACAGAATTTTCTCATCTTTGCTTTGCCGACGACTTGATGATATTCAGCAAAGGGGATGTACATTCAATCCGTATGATCAAAAATGTACTCACAGAGTTTCAGGTTCTATCAAGGTCTATATCCAAATCCAAACAAAAGTGACATCTTCTTGAGCGGTTCGTTAGGAGCTGAGAGGGAACAGATTATCAGTATTCTTGGGTTTAGAGAGGGGGAGCTTCCTATGAAATATTTGGGAGTGCCTCTTATCTCGTCCAGACTAAAGGCTGTTAATTGTAAGGGCCTCGTGGATCGAATTACCGCCAAAAGTTCGACATTGGACCTGTAGAACACTCTCTTTCGCAGGGCGAGTACAACTGATTAACTCAGTCTTATTCTCCATCCAGGTCTATTGGGCATCTCTATTCCTATTACCTGGGGAAGTAGTGAAAAATGTTGAGCAAATTATGAGATCCTTTCTTTGGTCAGGTTCAGATATGAGCACTACCAGGGCTAAAGTGGCTTGGGATCAGGTATGTCTTCCAAAAAAGGAGGGGGGGCTAGGCATAAAAAGGATAGCAGAATGGAACAAGATTGTCTTGTTGAAACATATTTGGAACTTGTGCAATGACTCAGATGGCTCAATCTGGTCTACTTGGATCAGATCCAATCTCTTGCGAGGTAGGAATTTCTGGACAATCAAGGCGCCAGGAAGCTGCTCTTGGGCTTGGGGAAAGATTCTAAAGCTCAGATCCTTAGCATGGCCGAAGATGAAGCACGTCATCGGAGATGGAATGACAACCTCTCTATGGTTTGACAATTGGCATCCTCACAGCCCGCTCGCTGATACCTACGGTGAACGTTTCATCTATGATTCAGGTATGGAACACAACGCGAGAGTGAACGTGCTGATTAATAACTTAGAATGGAGAATTCCTATCACTCATGCTATTGGCTGGCACCCCATTTTAGAAGCTATTCCTTCCACCTCTACTCCTAAGGGGCAAAAGGATGAGATTGTTTGGTTGGATTCGCCAAAATCAGAGTTTCTCAGTCAAAGTAGCTTGGGAACAACTAAGAATTCATCATCAAATGGTTGATTGGCATGACATCGTGTGGTTCAAGAATGCTGTCCCAAGACATGCATTTCTTCTTTGGGTGGCTATCCAACGGAAACTCTCAACGCAGGATAGACTTCATCGGTTTGGTATTCATGGTCCCAATAGGTGCTCACTCTGTCTCTGCAATAATGAAGATCACAACCACTTGTTCTTTGAATGCTCCTTTGCGAAAGCATTATGGTGGAATGTTTGTGATAGATGCGACATTCCAAGAATGACAAAAAGCTTGGATGAATGGATTCGATTGGCCACTGTCTCTTGGCATGGAAAAAGTTTCGTCAACTTTTCTCGTAAACTGGGTTTCGCAGCTACAGTGTATTGTATCTGGCAAGAACGGAATGCAAGGATCTTTGCAGATGTGTCTAAAGCTTCGAATTTGGTTTTTGATCAAATCGAATGTATCATTCGCGATAAGCTTGTTTTGATAAGGAATGTTCAACAAACATATGAAAACATAAGGATCCAAAGACTTTGGAGGGTCAATAACATGGACTCTTAATTTGATGTTTAGCTGGTTGTTTTTGTACCCCTAGCATATCTAGTTGGTCCAAGTTTTTGTTTTGTTGTGGCTAGCCTGTAGCCATTTGTTGGTTTTCGTTTCTGTCCTCATTGTAAATCTTGGTATGCCATTATATTTCTTTGTATCATTTTCTTTTAATACATAAGTCAGCTTACCAAAAAAAATAAACCATATAGATTTCAATGGCTGAATGATGATAGTGGTGAAGTGAAAGTGACTAAACAGGTTGCGATTCCATTTTCTATTGGGAAGTATGTTAATGAAGTTTTGTGTGATGTGGTACCAATGCAAGCAAGTCACATCTTGTTGATGGTCTCATGACAATATGATAGGAAGACAATTCATGATGGGTTTAAAAATGGTTATACCATTGTAAAAGATGGTAAAACAAAGTGAGCATGAGGCTATAGGGAGAGAAAATCAAGGTGAGGAACAAGCAAAGTGAAGACCATCAGATTCAGTCAGAACTCAAAACACCACTACAGCCTATTCTCCCACCCATCCAAACACAAACAATTTTTCAGTCAACACTCCAAACAAATCAGACCATTTAGCCATTACTAAAAAACACCCAAGACAAGAGGATTGAAGAAAGTCAGGAAGGGTGATGAGAATTGTGTGGAAAAACTAAAGAAACAACCCAATTTTTATGCTAGATAAGGTGAGGTCATAACTGTATTTTTCATTAGCAAGCTAATGATTTTATTTGTGTACAAAGAGGCTTAACTAGGGGCCAATTCGGCCAAAAGGAAAATTTCTGTAGTGTTGGGGGACATGATGATCTATATGGTGATTTTGATGCTATCAAACTAAAAACACCTACCTTTCAAGGTAAAAACGATCTTGATGCATATTTGGAGTGGGAGAAAAAGGTGGATTGGATTTTTTATTGCCATATCTATTCAGAGGTGAAAAGGGTAAAATTGGTAGTCATTGAGTTCACATATTACGCACTGATTATGATGTGAAGCTTATGATTACATGGTCATGCAACCCATACACAAAGACACCAATTCCCAGAAAACCAAGTAAATCACGTTTGATAGGAGTGTGACACGAAGAGAATACAAAAAACCCTACCCAACGAATATTGATTCGTGAACGAGAAGTATAAGAATGACGCCACGAAAACAGTTGTTCTTCGAAAAGTTGTTTTTCAATTCTTTAGAGAACCATGGAAGGGAGATTATCTCACCAACACACACGCACAAAGTGCAGCAAATAAGAAGTTTTATTAATTTGAATTTTCTAACCTTACATCTTTGGTTCCTTATTTATAGTGACTTCAAACTAAACTAAACCCTAATGGACCCTTTATGTGGACTTATAAGATGCCCACTTATAATTAAACCCAAATAATATAAATAACCCTAAACTAAGAAGAAAATAATAATAAAATAAAAAAATTCAAATTTAATATCCTAAATATAATAGGATCAAATTTGTTGCCCTTTATCAGTCCCATATAAGCTAGGAGAATTAAATATGAAGGTACAATTAATTTTGAAATCTTCTTTCCTTTTTTTTTTTTTTTGTAGCTAGGATGAATAAGAAATCTTTGTAAGAAAAAGATTCTGAAACATTTATGAATCTTTGCCACACTTTGAAACTATGTTATAGCCCATTAAAGATATTTGTAGAATTAGGAGATTCCCAAAATAAGTTGCCATATCCTTTTAGGAAAAGAATCCTAGCCAAATACGAAGTCCACAAGTCAAAAGAAAATAAATAACAAAAGTCATATAGCCTCTGTTGACACATGTTTCGATGGCTTCCTGAACTACGATTGACCTACAATTGTAACCCATGGTAGGAAAACATGTCAGAAGACTCCACGTAAAATGTTAGCCCGATCCAACGGTTAGATTGAGAATTATGACTATTGCCATAAAACTAAAAAGTTGCACATTTTACATCAAAATCCGAATTTGACCTTCCCTGGATCGTATCATATTAGTAAGAGAAGGTGTGCAATGAGGCCAGTAGCCTCGTGGGAGGAGATGAAAGTAAAACAAATATCCTCACACGTTGCTCGTGTTTCACTCAAACACTCTTAATATCCTCAGATGCTCACTCCTCTCATCTCAATTTCTTGTGGTTTTTGCAAAACTGAAACAAACACCAAATAGAACCAATCTTAGCAGCGCATTCCAAATATATATATATATATATATATATATATATATATATGACTCAAGAAGCAATAAAAACTAGAAAACAAGCTAAAACAAAACTACGATGATAGTTGACATGACCAAAAGATTGATGTTTTCTCCCAAGTGCAGGAGTGTCGAAGTAATAAATAACCCGGCAAGACCGGGGTCGAACCACAAAGAGGTTAATTGTATAAAATATAAATAACAACACAACAACAACAACAACAACAACAACAACAATAATAATAATACTCAGTACATGACGTTATTATACATGAGAATGATCTAAAAGATCGGGTCACAAGTTTCCAGCCTATATATTGAGTTTACGAAAAGATCAAAGAGATATATTATATAATATAAACAAATTTCTGATGCGAATGAACAAGGCAAGACCAACAATGTCAGGATCCTTGATCAAACACAAAGCATACTTAACGTACATAAAATATGACAAGAATGTAAATAATAATAATACTAGTAGTAGTAGTAGTAGTAATAAAAAGAGAAGAGGAAGAAATTAATGAGAACTTTGAGATGGAAGATTACTGTAAGGATTAAACAATGATAAAAACAAATGTCAAGGTTAGAGGATCCACTAATGGTATTTCAAACAAGTATAGTATAAAATCTTATTACTCAATTTAGAAACCACACACGAAGGAGGTTTCAATCGGATGATTTGTCATTAATAGCTCATTATAAATTGTTAACATGATCATATTAATTATCTTATTTACATAACACCGAACTTTTAAATATTGTCAAGAATTCATGATGCTAACTTATGTTAACAACAAATCAAGTTCCTTTCATAGCACAAGTGTAGGTAATACCATACGGTTGGGCTATGAGAGTGCCAAGCATTTGTTGTACCAAGTGTTATACAACACAAATCTAGATTAACCATTTAACAAGCAAGGTATTAAGAATTAGTAAGATAAAAAGATAAGACATGTTAATATTAAACATTAAGGTCCATGTTGAGTTTACACTATACTTATTCTTACACCATTAGTGTAACCTTTTCACCTTGACATAATAAACTTAGCTAAACATAATGAAGAAGAGAAACATAAATAAACAAAACAAGAACATAAATAAGATACAAGTTAACTGAAAACATAAGGATCCAAAGACTTTGGAGGGTCAATAACATGGACTCTTAATTTGATGTTTAGCTGGTTGTTTTTGTACCCCTAGCATATCTAGTTGGTCCAAGTTTTTGTTTTGTTGTGGCTAGCCTGTAGCCATTTGTTGGGTTTCGTTTCTGTCCTCATTGTAAATCTTGGGTATGCCCATTATATTCTTTGTATCATTTTCTTTTAATACATAAGTCAGCTTACCAAAAAAAAAAGATACAAGTTAACTAAGGAAAAGAAAGGAAATGAAAAGCATAAACAATATATATTAATGAAAGCAAAACTTAAGAATTACAAAAAAAATATAAAGAGAGAAATAAAGAGCATGATCTTGATCTAAACAACCAAGCCCCCAAATGCATGGAAAATGCCTCCTTTTATAGGCCAAAATTCAGAATTATTGATTTGATGACTAATTATTGAGTGGGTGGTCAACTCTTGACTTGATGAAAATCTTTATCTTCTTGTCTGAATAAAACAAAATTGCTAGCATCAGAACTGGGACCACTTGAAATCATGAAAGTTGTAGGAAATTGGCTTAGATTTCTAAAAATAAAAAAATGGAGGTCATTTGGACTTCCAAGACTCAAGATATGGGCCAAACACTGAACAATGTTTGGGTTGCAGGACAAATTCGGACTTCTCCGTTGTTCCTATAATTTGGACTTGCAAACAAACTTCTTAGATCTTGGTTTCCACATAAAAGTTGTAGGCCTATGTCTTACTGAATCTGTGTAAAACTTTGAGATCATTTTGACATCTAGAACTCGAGATATGACCCAATTACCGAAACAGTGTTCCAGTTTGGACTGCACCAATATCTCTTTTCTAAGTTTGGCCCTCTCTTTGTCCTTTCGATTTCCATACTTGAACTCATTAATCAATCCTTTGATTTATGTGATGGCCTGCATTTAAGAACATTTACCATATATTAAAGCATTTTATAGTATTACACTTGTTATTATAAAACATGTTTTAGTTAAGAAGTTATTGATACTTTAAGTGCAAAATGTTGATATAAAACCTTGATAAATATGCAATTTTAAGTACTAATCACACCCCCCAACCAGCTTATTACTAGTCCCTCGTAATCAAAGCATTAAAATAGAAATATTTTTTTTGCAAGTTCCATAAAGCAAGGCATTCATCATTCAACTTCCATTAATACCTCTTAAACAAACTCTCATTAAATTCATATATCTGCTCAATACCTCTTAAACAAGATATTACTAAACCTTTCTTTTGTGCTCAAAATATCAACATATAGTTATGGGGCTTTACTTGGAAGAAAAACAAATTTTTGCTCTAATGTTTAAGGTTAACTTCCTTGAGTTAAGATTATTATCTTTTTTTTTTTTTTTTTTGTATATACATATAACTTAAAACACAATGTGATACGATCCAGCCAAGGTCAAATTCGGATTTTGACGTAAAATGCGCAACTATCCAGTTTTACGGAAATAGTCATAATTCTCAATCCCACCGTTGGATCGGGCTAAACTTTTACGTGGAGGCTCCTGACATGTTTTCGTACCTTGGGTTAAAATATCATGTCAATCGAAGTTCGGCAAGGCATCCAAACACGGGTCAACAGAGGCTGTACGGGTTTTGTTATTTACTTCCTTTTGACTTGTGGACTTCCTATTTGGCTAGGATTCTTTTCCTAAAAGGATGCGGCAGCTTATTTTGGGAATCTCCTAATTCTACAAAGATCTTTAATGGGCTGCAACATAGTTTTCAAGTGTGGCAAGGATTCATAAATGTTTCAGAATCCTTTTCTTGCAAGGATTCCTTATTCATCCTAGCTACAAAAAGGAAAGAAGATTTCAGAACTAATTCTACCTTCAGATTTGATTCTCCTAGCTTATATAGGACTTCTAAAGGGCTACAAATCTGATCCTATCATATTTAGGATATTAAATTCGGATTTATTTATTTTAATGTTATTTTCTTCTTAGTTTAAGGTATATTTATATTATTTGGGTTTAATTGTAAGTGGGCATCATATAAGTCCACATAAGGGGTCCATTAGGGTTTATTTTAGTTTGCAGTCACTATAAATAAAGGCATAACCAGACATGTGAGAAGACAATTCATATTAATAAAACTTCTTGTTTGCCGCACTTTGTGTGTGTGTGTTGGTGAGATAATCTCCCTTCCTTGGTTCTCTAAAGAACTGAAAACGACTTATCGAAGAACAACTGTCTTCGTGGCGTCATCCTTATACTTCTCGTTCGCGAATCAATATTCGTTGGGTGGGGGTTTACGTTTCCAATAGTGCTGGTGGTGCCTAGGTACAAGTTATCTTTGTGTCACACTCCTATCAAACCTGATTTACTTGGCTTTCCGGGAATTGGTGTCTTTGTGTGTGGGTTGCGTGACCACGTGATCACGAGGTTCGCATCAGTTTGTGAAGGATTTTAGTACTATTGCTGCACCTTTAACTGAAATTGTTAAAAAGTCTGTTGGATTCAAATGGAATGATGAACAAGATAAGGCTTTTAATTTGTTGAAAGATGAACTTTTTTCGACACCTGTTTTAGCTTTGCCTGACTTTACGAGAGCTTTTGAAGTTGAATGTGATGTGTCAGGTATTGGTATAGGAGCTGTGTTAATGCAGGATAAAAGGCCCATTGCATATTTCAGCGAAAAACTTAATGGGGCAGCTTTGAATTACCCTACATATGACAAGGAGCTCTATGCCTTGGTAAGATCTCTAGAGACGTGGCAGCATTACCTGTGGCCCAAGGAGTTTGTGATACATTCTGATCATGAATCATTGAAGCACTTGAAAGGGCAAGGTAAGTTGAGTAGGAGACATGCTAAATGGGTGGAATTTATTGAAATCTTTCCGTATGTGATCAAGTATAAGCAAGGAAAGGAAAACATTGTAGCTGATGCACTTTCGCGCAGGTATTGATGCGAACCTCGTGATCACGTGGTCACGCAACCCACAATCAAGATTGAGATCTGATCCCGGAAAGCCGAAATAGGTCTGATATGAGTGCGACACAATGGAAACCTGCCCCAAGGCACCAACACTATTGGAATGAGTAGAATGACGCCACGAAGCCAGTTAATCTTCGATAAGTCAGATTCAGTTCGTTCAAGAACTGAAGAATGCAAGAATCACTCTCACACGTTAAAACTGAAAAAATTCAGAATAATATTCATCAAAGCTGCCGAAATTTTGGCCTACATGAGTTTAAATAGTTCTTGAAAAGTTAACCCTAATGGACCCTTTATGTGGACTTATATGAGGTCCACTCAAAACTAGCCCAAAACCCTAAAATGAAAAGCCCATAACCCAAAAATGAAAAGCCCATAACTTAATCCAAACAAGCCTTGGATCCTAGCTTAAAACAAAGTATGAATTAAGCCCAAACAAGCCTTGGGCTGTAGCTAACAAAATAAAATAAAGCCCTTATCTCATGGCCCAAATAAGGTTGTATTGGACCCCTCTTCCACATGGATAAGATGTACTAGGATCTCCTCTTGATACTCCAATGGACCTTCCAATTCTGACTTGGTGGAAACCTTCAAAACCAATGCATTCAATGCGTCTTTCAGTGTCTTTGTCTTGGACCGAGTCATTGGTCCATTTGGAACATGTAATGGGTCCTTGCTGGTGTTTCTGGGCTGGTCCGCATCAGAATGCCTGGCAACATTTACAAGTATTAGCATTATTCGAATAAGATAGCTAATGTAATCATGTTAACAATTTATAATCTGATTGAAACCTCCTTCGTGTGTGGTTTCCAAGTTGAGTAATAAGAGTTTATACTATACTTGTTTGAAATACCATTAGTGGATCCTCTAACCTTGACATTTGTTTTTATTATTGTTTAATCCTTACATTAGTGTTCCATCTCAAAGCTCTCATTAACTTCTTCCTTTTCTTCTTTATTACTATTAATATTACTATTACTATTATTGTTATTATTGTTGTTGTATTGTTATTTATAATTTATACAATTAACCTCTCTATGGTTCGACCGCGGTCTTGCGGATTATTTATTACTTCAACATCCCTGCACTTGGGGAGAAGACATCAAGCTTTTGGTCGTGTCTAAAAGCAATGCAATCAATGCCGCTTTCAATGTCTTTGTCTTGGACCGAGTCATTTGACGATTTGGAATATGTAATGGGTCCTTTCTGATGTTTTTGGACTTTTCCGCATCACTTGATGCTGACAAATTTAATTATCTAAAAGATTTCATTATTTTCGTAATCTTCTCAAAGTTTTAAGCTTTTCTTATATCAAATCATAATTTCACTTTCTTGAGCTTAAACAAATAAGAGCTTAAACAATCCCTCTATTATGGATGTAAGGATTTATCCTCTGGATGGAATTGCTCGTAGTTATATTTTATAGTTTTAGTTGTCTTGTCACTCGTTATGTCATGACCAAATTTCAATGTTAGGTTCATGTTCATCATGCTTGCCTAGTAAGATTGTACAGGGATATCCTAAAGATGGTTCTAGCTAATATGTTTAAGAAGGATGGTTAGACTGTTGGTTTTAAAAATACCCTTCATTGCATAGGAAAATGAACCTTAAAAGTTCGTCTCAAAGCCTATAAGGTGCACAAAAGTATAGACTAGGAGAATCTACATCGTTAATAAATACCTTGTAAAATTTCAGTGAGAATCTAGGATTTTATAAGTGCTAGCTTGGGACAGAACACTTAAATTTCTTGAGGATAGAATCCTTTTAAGGATTTTAATCCATCCTTGAATGGCGACAACCAACAAAAATCACCTAAGAGAAAGAAAAAAAAAAATCATTTTAGGAAAATTAAAGCATAATTCTTATAATATACAAACGAATATATCTATACATATAAAATCAATCACATATTACAAATTATTCAACACAAATAAATTAATTAGGACAAATGCAACATATACACATAAAACAATTACAGATTGCAAACTCATCTAAGCAAGTGAATTCATGCATTAAGGTTCTAATTTGACCTTTGGGAGTGGATGGACAAAAGATGTTGGAACGAAGGGAGGCAATGACAACTCATAGTGGTCACTCACAGAAGCAAGACTAGAGTTCTAAGATGACGACACGTGGTGGTCACTCGATGTGTTTAGATTTATACAAAACAACAACACAAACGATGAAAACAACTATGAGATCCTTGAATAAAAAGGGGATTCAAATCATGGCTATTGTTAGGTGTATTTAGGGCTTTTTATGGGTGAATGTTTGATCCAAGTTTAAGGGCAAGATTTTTTAGGAAGGTTCAATTGGATTCAAGGGATAAGGCAAATGCTTTGGGTGGGTTTATTAGGTTTGGTTTATTGGATTTAAGGTTATGACACTATAGTGGATAAGAGGAAAATGAAAAGATGTTGATTTGAGTTTGTGGGGCTGATTTGGTGGCATTGCCAGAGATGTATCTGATTAGAAGTGGTAGGGGTTGTTGCTACTGACATGGTGGTTGGTTTTAGTCGAAATCCGGCAATGCTACTGCATGTTTATATTTTTTGTTGGGTGGTAGGGTTGTCGACAATAAGTCTTTGTTTCTTTGCTTTTGCTTTTTTCTTTTTCTAGGGTTAAGTTTCTATGTGTGTTTTTTTTTTGTCTTTATTTATACTGTCTTGCTTCTCTCAAAAAAAAAAAAAAAAAACACCCAAACTCAAAATGATTAAACCTTTATATTATTTCCTTCTTGAACTAGGAACTCTCTACAATTTTTTATTTATTTATTTTTTCTTGATTCTTTAGTTCACAATCATCTTAGTCCTCTCTTTTCTTTGTTGCCTCTAATTTCATTCCCTAAATTTTATTTTCATTATTATCTATTATTATTTTATTTTATTTTTAAATCTTGCCATCCAAAATAAAATAAAATAAAAGTGTAGAAAGTTTTTAAATGATGGAAATTGACTTGATTTTATCGAAAATATATAATATTTTTATATATTTTTAAAATACATGGAAAAACGTTTTGGACAACCTTAGCAGTGTCAGGAAATGCCATTATTCATTTATGTTTTGCCAATGACCTTATGATTTTATGTCGGGCATATATGGATTTGGTAGGGATTATGAGGAAGGTCTTCAATGATTTTGCTAGGTTGTCTAGGCTGGTAAAAAATCTGGCAAAAAGCTAGGCTTTCTTATTAGGTGTTGATGATGAACTTGGAGCTTCTTTGCAGATTCTTTTGGTTTTTAAGTTGGGTTATTTGTCAATCATTTATCTGAGAGTCTCTTTGATCTCTATTGGACTAAAACATAAGGATTGCATGTCTTTGGTTGGGCGAATTCTCTTAAGGATTAAGTTGTAGACTTCAACTTCTCTTACTTATGTTGAACACCTTTAACTGATCAAATATGTTCTCTTTTCAATCCAAGTATACTGGTATTTTATGTTTATTCTACCTTGTTCTATTATCATGAGAATTGAGGGCATTTTAGTTGTCTTTCTTTAAAAGGGTTATCCTCTCTTCTTCTTTTTTTGGGCTAAGGTAGCTATTCTGAAGCATGTTTGGAGACTACTTTTAGACATGTTATTAGTTTGGTCAAATTGAGTGCAAAATATTTTGTTGGAGGGTTGTTCTTTGTGGCATGTTAGACCTTTTTCAGTATCTTATTGGGCCTGGAGGAAGATTCGGTAGAGATTAGTGTAAAGAGATGTTTGTTTAATGTATTGATGATGGGGCTATTACCTCTCTGTGATAAGACTTCTAGTTGTTAGATGGACAACAATTATGTGATCTATTGCTTTTCAAGGTGCTACACTCTTCCGGGATGATCTAAGATACAAAGATGTCAAATATATTTTAGGGTTCTTAGGCCTTTCCTCTTGGTAACCACCCTCTAGCCAATATGGGACTCCATTCACATCCATCCTTGGATAAACTCTCTAGCTCATTATATCTGAAAAGGTCACTCTTTAGGAAAATTTATAATTGACTTGGCTTAGAAGACACTTAGGGATACCAGACCTGAGGACATTATCCACCATTTACTCTAGTTCTCGAGCCATACCCAACAACATTATTTCATCTTCTGGCTTTATTCCTTGGGTTGGCTTTATATTATGGACAAGTTGTATATGCTTCACATCATTCCCTTCTCGGTATGTATCCTTTGTGATTTGCATGTAGAGATTCATGACCATCTATTCTTTGAGTGCCCCATCTCGAACCTCGATTTGGGGAGATATCTTGGGCGTGAATCTCATTTTATGGCCATCTATGACATGGAAACCTCTACTTTAGTAAGCATCCTCAGACCTCCAAAAGAGAAAGAACACACATATTCTAGCTCGATTAGTCCTCTCACCATAGTCTATTACTTAGTTTGGTATGAGAAGAACAATAAAGTATATTCTCATATTTTCTAGACTCATTGAGATGTTTGCTCATAGATTTTTGATTTGGTTAGATCCTGACTTGTACACTTGTAGATGCGAACCTCGTGATCACGTGGTCACGCAACCTACAATCAAGATTGAGATCTGATCCCGGAAAGCTGAAATAAGTCTGATATGAGTGCGACACAATGGAAACCTGCCCCAAGGCACTAACACTATTGGAATGAGTAGAATGATGCCACGAAGCCAGTTAATCTTTGATAAGTCAGATTCAGTTCGTTCAAGAACTGAAGAATGCAAGAATCACTCTCACACGTTAATGAGAACTTTGAGTTGAAAGATTAATGTAACGATTAAACAACGATAAAAATAAATGTCAAGGTTAGAGGATCCACTAATGGTACTTCAAACAAGTATAGTATAAACTCTTATTACTCAATTGGAAACCACACATAAAGGAAGTTCCAATCAGATTATAAATTGTTAACATGATTACATTAGTTATCTTATTCGAATAAAGCTAATACTTGTAAATGTTGGCAGGCATTCATGATTATAACTTATGTTAACAACGAATCAAGTCCCTTTCATAGCTCAGGTGTCGGTTATACCATATAGTATGGGCTGTGAAAGTACCAAGTATTTGTTGTACCAAGTGTTATACAACATAAATCTAGATTAACCATTTAACAAGCAAAGTATTAAAAGTGAACAAGATAACAAATATAAAACATATTAGTATCCAACGTTAAGGTCCATGTTAAGTTTATATTATACTTATTCTTACACCATTAGTGTACCCTTTTCACCTTGACATAATTAACTTAGCTGAACATAATGAAAGAAAGAAACATAAATGAACAAGATAAGAACATAAAGGAGAAAGAGGTTAACTAAGTAAAGGAAAGGAAATGAAGTGCATAAACTTGATATTAATGAATGCAAGACATAAGCAATACAAAGAGAGAAAGCAAGAGCATGATCTTGATCTGGAAACCAAGATGCCTTAATACATGGTAAGTGCCTCCTTTTATAGGCCAAAATTTGGAACTATTGATTTGTTGACTAATTGATGAGTGGGTGGCCACATCTTGACTTTGGTGACAATCCTTATCTTCTTGTCTGAACAACACGTCATTGCTAACATCATAATTTGCCCAGAATCCTCAGGAATGTTCTAGTAAATTGTCTCAGCTTTCCAACAAAAAAAAGATGAGGTCATTTGGACTTCTAGAACTGAAGATATGGGCTGAACACTAAATAGTGTCTGGGCTGCAGGACAGCTTCGGACTTCTTCGTTGTTCCTTCACTTTGGACTTCAAAACGGCCTTCTTAGATCTTGGGCTCCCCATGAAAGTTGTAGGCCTTTTTCTTACCTTTCCATCCATATAAAATGGACCTAAATCCGAGATCTAGAGCTCCAGATATGATCCAATTACCGAGCAATGTTCCGGTTTGGACTGCACCGACATCTCTTTTCTAAGTTTGGCCATCTCTTTGTCCTTTAACTTTCAATACTTAAACTCATCAATCAATCCTTTTATTTATGTGATCGGCCTGCATTTAAGATGAGCATTTACCATAAATTAAGGTATCTTATAATATCAAAGTTGTTATTATAAAACATGCTTTAGTTAAGGAGTTATTGATACTTCAAGTGCAAAATGATGATATAAAACCTTGATAAACGTGCACTTTTAAGTACTAATCACGTAGTGAGCAATTATATGCTAATCTTAAGAAGTGTACCTTTTGTATGGGAAAAATTGTGTTTCTTGGCTATGTCGTAACTGCGCAGGGTATCGAGATGGACAAGGAGAAAGTTAAGGCCATCCAGGATTGGCCTACACCAAAATCGGTAAGTGAGGTAAGGAGTTTTCATGGACTTGCGAGTTTTTATAGAAGGTTTGTGAAGGATTTTAGTACTATTGCTGCACCTTTAACTGAAATTGTTAAAAAGTCTGTTGGATTCAAATGGAATGATGAACAGGATAAGGCTTTTAATTTGTTGAAAGATAAACTTTGTTCGGCACCTGTTTTAGCTTTGCCAGACTTTATGAGAGCTTTTGAAGTTGAATGTGATGCGTCAGGTATTAGTATAGGAGCTGTGTTAATGCAGGATAAAAGGCCCGTTGCGTATTTCAGCGAAAAACTTAATGGGGTAGCTTTGAATTACCCTACATATGACAAGGAGCTTTATGCCTTGGTAAGAACTCTAGAGACGTGGCAGCATTACCTGTGGCCCAAGGAGTTTGTGATACATTCTGATCATGAATCATTGAAGCACTTGAAAGCGCAAGGTAAGTTGAGTAGGAGACATGCCAAATGGGTGGAATTTATTGAAACATTTCCGTATGTGATCAAGTATAAGCAAGGAAAAGAAAACATTGTGGCTGATGCACTTTCGCGCAGGTATGTTCTTTTATCTACTTTGGATGCTAGATTTCTAGGATTTGAACACACAAAAGAATTGTACAAGGATGATAGTGATTTTGCTAATGTTTACAATGCTTGCGAAACTTCGGCTTTTGGGAAGTTTTATAGACTTGATGGATACTTGTTTAAAGAGAGTCGATTGTGTGTTCCATTAAGTTCTATGCGTGAATTGCTTGTACGTGAAGCACATGGGGGCGGTTTGATGGGGCATTTTGGTGTTGTTAAGACTTTGGATGTGTTGCATGAGCATTTTTATTGGCCTAAAATGAAAAGGGATGTGCAGCGCATATGTGATAAATGCATAACTTGTAGGAAAGCAAAGTCTAGGACTCAACCACATGGCTTGTACACCCCTTTACCTGTACCTAAGGAGCCATGGGTAGACATTTCGATGGATTTCGTCTTAGGTTTACCTAGGTCAAAACGGGGTAGGGATTCAATCTTTGTAGTTGTTGATAGGTTTTCAAAGATGGCACACTTTATTCCATGTCATAAAACCGATGATGCCACTAACATTGCTGATTTGTTCTTTAGGGAGATAATACGACTTCACGGGGTCCCTAAGAGCATTGTTTCTGATAGAGATGTTAAGTTCCTTAGCTATTTTTGGAAGGTGTTATGGGGAAAATTGGGTACTAAACTGTTGTTTTCAACTACTTGTCACCCCCAAACAGATGGACAAACCGAAGTAGTTAATAGGTCCTACCACAACTTTTGCGTGCTGTTATTCAAAAGAACTTAAAGAATTGGGAAGATTGTTTGCCATTTATAGAGTTTGCATATAATCGTAGTGTGCACTCTACTACTGAATTTTCACCATTTGAAATTGTGTATGGGTTTAACCCTTTAACTCCAATGGATTTGATTCCTTTGCCTATTGATGAAAGGGTTAGTTTGGATGGTAATCGTAAAGCACAGGTGGTGAAGACACTCCATGAGAGTGTGCGGCAACAGATTGAAAGGAGGAATCGTGTGTATGCGACCAAAGCCAATAAGGGGCGCAAACATGTTGTCTTTCAGCCTGGCGATTGGGTTTGGGTACATATGCGCAAGGAGAGATTTCCGGCCCATAGGAAATCAAAGCTACAACCACGAGGAGATGGGCCATTTCAGATCCTTGAGAGGATCAATGACAATGCTTATAAAGTTGATTTGCCAGGTGAGTATGGTGTTAGTGCTACCTTTAATGTTTCTGATCTTACTTTGTTTGATGTAGGTGATGATTCGAGGTCGAATCCTTTTGAAGAGAGAGGGGATGATGCGGATCAGCCCAACACCAAGCGTAATCATGCCAACGATCCATTGGAGGTACCAATTGGGCCAATCATAAGAGCTAGGGCAAAGAAGCTTAAGGAAGCATTGAATGGGCTTGTTCAGAACTTATGGAGCAAGATGGACCTAGAAGGGCTTGGGACATTTAAGGAGCATGAAGAACAGCCTTTAATTCATCTAGTTCATGTCCAAGAAGAGCCCAATTCATGTGGAACAAGGGGTTGATATGTCCGGCCCAATACTAGCCTTGTTAGGCTTGTTTTATTTCCTAATGCTACAAGGATAAAAAGCCAGCAATTTATTCTCCTAATTAAGTAAGGAAGTTGGCCATATCTTATTCCTAAAGAGGGGAGGACTATTTAATGCTTTTCCTAACATAGGAAGGAAAGTAATTAAATCAGCAACAAAGAAGGAAATTTATCCAAGCTAATCAAGGACATCAAAGGAAAGGGGGCAGCAACACAAATTTGATTCTAGCATATTTAGGATGGTAATTTTCAGATTTTTATTATTTTCTTCTTAGTTTTTGGGTTATTATTACTTATTTGGGTCAATTGTAAGTGGGCTTCATATAAGTCCACCTAAGGGGGGTCCATTAGGGTTTCTTTAAGTTTAGAGTCAGTATAAATAGAGGCATAACCAAACATGTAAGGTTACGCAATTTTCATATCAATAAACATCTTTGCTGCACTTGTTGTGTGTTGGTGGGATAATCTCCCTTCCTTGGTTCTCTAAAGAACTGAAAACGACTTATCGAAGAACAACTGGCTTCGTGGCGTCATCTTTATACTTCTCGTTCGCGAATCAATATTCGTTAGGTGGGGGTTTACGTTTCCAATAGTGCTGGTGCCTAGGTACAAGTTATCTTTGTGTCACACTTCTATCAAACCTGATTTACTTGGCTTTCCGGGAATTGGTGTCTTTGCGTGTGGGTTGCGTGACCACGTGATCACGAGGTTCGCATCAGTTGAATTTGAGGTCATTCCAATATTGTCTGGTTTGGGTTTTAATTCTGGTAAATAAAAATTGCAAAACATGTCAGATTTGTATCAAGTTAAAAAACATGATCCATACTATTTGTTTTCGTACAAATTTTGCAGATTCAAAGCATGTTTGGAAACAACGAATTAATGACACAAAACACTGACATCAGTTTCCAATTGTGAGCCATAGGCCAGCAACTTGAGCTCGTCTAAGATGTACAAGGATATGAAAGATGAGGTGAATTCAATAAAGCAACAGAATAGTGGGGTTGATCACCAAGGAAATACGGTCTAAAGGTTTGTACAGAATGTTAGATATGATTTTGGAGTTAGTTGACGAAAACAGAGATGCGGGTGAATCAAGACATTGCCAATGTTGTTGATCTATAATACTATGTGGAACTAAATGACATGATTCACATGACTATGAAAGTGGAAAGACAACTTAAAAGGACATGACAAGTTCGACTAACATTTAATTTGGGTTCTTCATCATCTTGGATGCCGAATCTAAGGAGAGAGGGTACTGTTCAACCGAGGTCCTTTGTTCCTTCCAATTCCAAACCACCAAAGGCTTTAATTAAGGTTCCTACTTGTTCCAAAGGTAAATCTGAAACTCAACCTAAATGTATTTGTGATGTTAAATGATTCAGGTGTCAAGGACGTGGATATTATGCTTCCGAGTGTCTAAACAAGAGAATCATGACGATTAGAGGTACTGCTAATATCGAATATGAAAAAGACAGATTTGATTATGAAGGCATGCTGCCATTGGAGTCCTTGGTTATATTTTCATAAGTATTTAAACCATTATAAAGCCTAAGGATGGGATTTTTTTATGAAAAAGAATTCAGAACATTTTTTTTTTTTAATCTTATGTGAGAGTGATTATTTCATTCCTCAGTTCTTGAACGAATTGAATCTGACTTAAGATTAAATGGCTTCGTGGCATCATTCAACTTTTTTCCAATAGTGTTGGTGTCTTAGAGCAGGTTTTCATTGTGTCAACACTCATGTCAAACCTATTTTAGCTTTCAAAGATAGATCTCAATATTATTCGGTCAAGGTTGAACTTGGGGATCCCTTAGAGCATCAAGAGAAGGCCTTAGTACATTTAACTCATATGCAAGATGGGCTCAATCCTCCCTTATTTTGGCCATGAAGTTTTGATAACAAGGCTGCCATTTTTGTATTGGTTTTGGCCAGCCTTCTTATATGATGTTTCTATATGTTTTGTGGAGTCCTAACTAGTATTAGATTTCCTATTATGCGAGGGAACATTGATTATTTCTTTTAAATATTAGGATTTATTATTTTTATTTTATTTTCTTGTCAAGTGAGGAGAAAATACAACAAAGAAAACAAAAGAATACAAGTTGACTTAAGAAACATATAGTCAACATAGTCTCATTGTCACAAGGAGATAATTCACCAACTTAATTGTGTTTTCTAATATTGGAAGGATACAAAGGTGGTATACAGGAGCATTAAAAGTAACATCTTTTCCCTTCTAAAAAAAGGATAAATACAAGGTTGAGATCAAAGTCCTATGCTAACTTGAAAACTAAAGGAGCAATAACTTCTCTTTTAGTTCCTCTGATTATTGGACAACATTGTAGGCTGTCAATAAATCTTGTATTAGACCTATAATATTTTCTTTTCTTCTTCTCTTCTCACAACAGATAAAAACTCAGGACTTGTGATGATACGGTTCAGCCTTTTGATACGAACCAAGCAAGTCAAATTCAGATTTTGGCATAAAAGTTTCTACCGTTTAGTTTTACGCTATTGAGCATAACTTCAAATCCAAACGTTGGATCAAGCTCTAACTTTACCTGACGATTCCAAAGGTGTTTTTCTATGTTGGGGTACTTTTTTAGGAGAATCCAAATTTGACTTTTTTAGCAAGTCAAATTCAGATTTTGGCATAAAAGTTTCTACCGTTTAGTTTTACGCTATTGAGCATAACTTCAAATCCAAACGTTGGATCAAGCTCTAACTTTACCAAACGATTCCAGAGGTGTTTGTCTATGTTGGGATACTTTTTTAGGAGAATCCACGTTTGGAAAGGACTTACAATATAGGTCCGAACATGCTATATGACTTGTAGACCTTCTATTTGGCAAAGATCCTTTTCCTACAAGGATGTGGGAGCTTGTTTTGGGAATTTCCTAATTCCACAAGGATTTTTAATGAGCTGCAATATAATCTCCAAATGTGTCAAGGATTCATTAATGTTTCAAAATCCTTTTTTTATAAGGATTCCTTATTCATCCTAGCTACACAAGGAAAGAAAGGCTGGTAGTATTTAATGACAAGTTAGTTATTTTATTATTTTATTTCATGTTCAGGCTTAATTAATACTTTGTTTTCAGTTAGGATCCAAGGCTTATTTGGATTAAGTTATAGGCTTTTTAGCTTAGGGTTTTGCGTAAGTTTTGAGTGGACTTCATATAAGTTCACATAAAGGGTCTATTAGGGTTAATTTTTCAAGAACTACATAAAATCATGTAAGCCAAAAATTCGGCAGCTTTGATGATCATTACTTCTAGATTTTTCAGTTTTAACGTGTGAGAGTGATTCTTGCATTCTTCAATTCTTGAAAGAACCGAATCTGACTTATCGAAGATTAACTAGCTTCATGGCGTCATTCTACTCATTCCAATAGTGTTGGTGCCTTGGGGCAGGTTTTCATTTTGTCACACTCCTATTAGACCTATTTCAGCTTTCCAGGATTAGATCTCAATCTTGATTGTGGGTTGCGTGACCACGTGATCACAAGGTTCGCATCATATAAGCTTTGTTTTAATTTTGTTAACTACAACCCAAGGTTTGTTTGAGCTTAATTAATATCATGTTTCCAGCTAGGATCCAAGGTTTGTTTGGATCAGGATTTAAGCTTACTAGTAAAGGTTTTGGTTAGTTTTTCTTTATGTGGGTCAATTTAGCCTATAAGGGTGGATCTTTTAAGATTACTTTTTTAGAACTATTTAAACACATGTAAGCCTAATTTTTGACAGCCATTAATGAACTTATGAATTTTTTCAGTTTTAACGTGTTGGAGATTCTTATATTCTTTGGTTCTTGAATGAATTGAATCTGACTTATCGAAGATTAACTAATTTTGTGGAGTCATTCTCTTTCATACCAATAATGCTAGTGCCTTGTAAAAAGTTTTCATCACACTCCTATCAGATCTATTTCGGCTTTTCAAACTTAGATCTCAATCTTGATTGTGGGTTGCATGACTGCGTGATCAAGAGATTCGCATCATGGTTCCTAAAATTCCCAAGTGTTCAAGAACGAAATGCCCTAATGAACAAACAGTCAACCAGTTCAACTTTGGAAAAACATCTAGATTTTACAGTTTTTAAACCTAATTTGAAACTTGATGCCCATCTTTGTAATTTTCTAAATACATGTCAATCCTATAATGCATGTAATATGAAGTATGCGAATTCATTTTAATTTGTGCTATCAAATAAAATATAAAAATTTATTTAATTTGCAATAAAATGAATTCTTAAGAACTAAGTCTTCACTTGCATTGCATTTTGGACTTGTTGATTGAATTCTTGATTCAATTCTTCATGCTTGTTAATGTGTTCTTTGTATAAAACATGTTTTAAACTTATTCTCAACCAAGCATATCATTAATCCAATTTTATTTAATTGTTATTATCAAAATATATAAATATTAAAATGTGATCCAAATGTCAACATTTCTTGCCTCTAGTCAATTTGGTAATAACTAAAGCACTAAGTGAAAAGATCTTAATACCCTAATAACTAGGTTTAAGTTTTTTGACAAGAAGAGCAAAACCATCATTCTATTATCCTAGTGAACAATGTCTCTAAATTTGCAGCTATAGTGTTTTTTCCAAACATGTAAGCTTTCATTAATTTATGACATCGAAAATTAATCAAGGGAAAGTCATCCTCCTTCAGCCAATAAGTAGTAAAACTGTTGTTTAATATGTGTATACGTTAAAAAAGCTCTAATTTGATAATTATTTTTTTTTTACCCTACTTAAAATAATTTTATACCAACCAAAATAATTTTAATAAAGGGTGTGATGGATAAGGTTTTTTTTCCTCAAAAAATTTAACTCATTCAATTTTATTTAGTTGTATTTTTTGTAAGTATTAAAAAAAACCTTATATTAGTTGTATTTGCAACACACCCTTCATTAAAATTATTTTGATGGGTGTGTAAATAGAAATTATTATCAAATTAAAGCTTTTTTATGGATCCACGTATTGAACAATAGTTTTTGCTAATTTAAGTTGTTTTGGTGCTAACTCTAATTGATTGGTCCAGTAGTTAAAAGATGTACGCTTTCGTTTTTTTTCGAGATCAAACCTTCAGAATAGCATCTAAGAGAATTAATTTATTAAGTTTTTTTAAATACACCTAGTTGATGTGGATCGTGTATCCTTGAGATCCTTTAAAGAAAAGGACTTAATCTTGACTAATATATAAGCTAGATTGAAAGTATCCTTAATAGCTAAAAAAAATGTTTAAATACTTGTGGAAAAGGAGAAGTAAAAAAAAAAAAACTGATACAATGTGGTAGAAAAGCTGTCACGTCTAAAGAAAGGAAAACTCTGGGGCTGTTCATCTACTGTTGCAAAATTACCTAGCAAGTTTTTTTTTTTTTTAATAGATTATATTAATATAAACTAATGTTAAAAATGCAAAATAAACTTTTATATTAATAACAGGCATCTGACCCATCCCTTCTTTATGTGCATGTTCTTGGAAGCAATTCAAATGAAAGATCTGGGAAAGAAAATTTTCTACCTCGTTAATTTTGAATTAAGAGCACAACTTTTATATTAATTGTGCCGCGTCTGGAATTACAGATTAGTTAAAAGGAATAACCCCAGTATAGTTGGTCCTTGTTTCATGAGGTACATACATCAGTTAAAAGTGTCATGGTTATACTTGGAGGTATCCCAATCGTCATCAATACGAATTGGATGCTGACCTTTATTTTGCAGTTCAATTTACTAGGAAATTAGTTCGGCCATGAAAATTTTTAAAAGTTGAACCGTACTTTTGGAAGCCAATTACAGTTTAACTTTTTATGCAAGGCAATAAGTTAAAAATAAATTTTAAAAAAATAAATTTTTTTTGATATTTGATAATGTAATAAAAAATAAGTTAAAAAATAATTTTTAATATTTGATTATATTATAGAAAATAAATTGAAAAATAACTTATTAATATTTTATTTTTCTCAAGTTTATTAAAATAATAAGAAACAAATCTTGCAAATTAAAAAGTTAAATAAAAAATAAAATAAAATATATATATATATATATATATATATAATTTCATAAATTATCTCAAATAAAATTAATAATAATCAAAATAAAAAAGACCAAATCTAAAAAGTAAAAGATGAAAAAATTAAAATAATAATAATAATTAACATTTCATAAATTATTTCAAATAAAATAAATAACAATCAAAGAAATAAAAATCAAATTTAATAGATAAAAAATTTCAATAAAAAAATAATAAGAAAAAAACAATAACAATTATAAAAATAAAAACTAAAATTAATATAAAAATTAAATTTTAAAAGATGAAATTAAAAAATAAATATTTAAAACAAAATATATATAATAAAAAAAATTTAAGGATCAAATTTAATATAATCAGCAAATAATATAACATTTTAAAATTTTTCACAACTTGCAGAAAATATTTTTTGCTTAAATTTTTCAGAAACACATTTTATTTTTCAGAAACATACTTTTTCTAAAAATTAACCAACTTTTCTAATAACAAAAAAACATAAAAAAAATTTTAAAAAATTTTAAAAGTAGTTTCATAAAAACCACTAGCCCTAATCACCAAGCACAGACGAAGCCTAACCAGAATGCAATGGCCCAGCTTCTATGAAATCACCTTCCCCCAGGAAACAAGCTATTTGTGAGGCTATAAAATAGAACAAATTCAAGGGCTATACTGTTTCAATCTCTCCAGTTATATTCAAGTACAATATAACTTAAGTCTAATGTTGCCCCCGCCTCATGTAATGTAATCCCGATAGTGTCCCTTATGGTCAAGCCAAACTGGGAGAAATTCAGAAAGGAAATGGGATCCCATCTAGCCATCCCCGTTCCAAATGTAACGCTAGAAAAATATTAAATCCACACCATATCAGACCACATAATTTTCATTATCATCCCTTAAGTTCGGGATTTTATTCAGAAGTACAACAGAATGCAGAGACTCAATAGAAGCCATCTGTACTGGGAGAAATTCCAGAAAGGAAAGGATTAAATCACCATATCAGACCACATAATTTTCATTATCATAAAGCTAGATTAAAGAACACACCACAAACCCTTTTAAGTTCGGGATTTTATTCAGAAGTACAACGGATTGCAGAGATATGACAAAACCCTTTATTTAGTAGCAGCTAATGGTGCCATAAATCCCATTAACAGTTCATTGATCACTCATCATCATAGTTCTTTCGGTGGTGGTGGTAGTGGTGCTTCTTCTCCGCATCATCATCAGAATTGTCATCTCCCTGCCAATTTCAACTATATGATTAAGATAATGACAGATACCAGAAAAGAAAGGCAAATTTATATGCACGACTTTGTTGATAGCAGTTCTATTTCACAGAGAGATGGGCACTCAAACATTGTATTCTTCTCCAGGTAAACTAGAAATGGAAATTTGATTATTTGTTTTCCCTAAGACCCCCAAGAAGACAAGCATATAGTAATTTCATAATGAAACTTAAAAAGTTAAGATCCTCAATGCAATAAACAATGTATTAATCATGTAAGATACCGGAGTTGTGACTGTTCAGTGCTCCTAATTTTAAACAGGTGATGCTGGAAATATCTATATGTTGGGCATTTCGATAATCAATTCCAAACTAGAAGGTCCAGGACTTGAAGCAAACAATAAGTGAAATTGTTTGTAGAATGACTAGACATCATGTTGCAATGCATTACATATTCTCATCACCAGTAAAACATTACAGAGATTAACACAAATATGAGGAGTAGGTAGCAGCCTCACAGGGCAATAATTTATTCTATTTTTTTCTGCTTATATAGGATTACTGGAAAAAATAAAAAGGGAACTCAAATAACATGTATTCACCCACGGAAATTGTGGCTAGAATATTATGAGCTTGGCACCACAGGACGGAGCAAAATATTTTGAGCTTGGCACCACGGGACTGAGCAAAAGCAGTGACAAACAAACAAAAAAAAAATACCATAAATCTTCTTGATGCAGTCATAGGATGCGCACGACCAAGCACCTTCTTAACTTATCCTGATGTATTGCTAACCAAGTAAGAACTTCTAACGTATATAATTAAAGCTGGAACATAAAGTCTGAGCAGCAACAAACAAAAACAGAAAAGCAACACCACAAATCTCCTTGGAGTATTTGTAGGATGTGCATACACTAAGCATTTACCAAGTTTTCCTGATGAAATTCTTATACTAAGAAACCACTTAAATTTGTTATACTAATTGAATTGGTAATCAAATGTTTTTCAAGCCAAGCCGCCGGTTTGAAGTTTAAATTTATTCTCAACTTAAACTAAACTTTATCAGAAACAATCCACTAAACTAATGCAAAAATGTCCTACTTATGAGTATAATCATATCCTGCCTGTGGAACCGAAGTCAAGTGCAATACTCTTCCACATCATTGTTCCTCCTAATTTTCGTCAATCCTTGTTTTAGATCACTAAGACATAAAGAGAGCTAAGCCAAAAATCCAACACAAGGCAGCAACTCAAGACATCACAAATAGAAATGCAACACAAAATCCTACATTACCAAGAAACAGAAAATGATCATACGTTGCATTAAAAACCATAAGCATAAAAAGTAAAAAGTCCGACAATTTGAGAGAACCCTACATATTTCTTGCGGCCATAGCCCTCTTCACCACCATCACGATACTTACTATGACGATCCTCGTTGTCCTCATCACTACGACGACTCCCATAAGAAGGCCTCTCATACTCTCCTCCTTCCTCCTGTCTCGCATAACTAGACCTCTTAGGTGAATCATCTCCATAACTTGGCTTCTTATATTGGCTCCTTCCCCCATGCCCTTCTCCCTCTTCCCCATAACTCTCCTTCCTCCCATACCGAGAACCATACTCTGACCCACTTCCTTCATTTTCGGATCCTGGCCTCCTCCCATACCCGGATCCGTATTCCACAGTCCCCCCTCCATATTCGCTGGGCTTCTCATACCCAGATCCATATTCAGTTTCGGATTTCCTACCATAACCCGACCCATACTCAGTTGGCTTATCATATCCAGACCCATATTCAGAGTCCGGTCTCCTGCCATACCCAGATCCATATTCATCACTCTGTGGCTTCTCATACCCAGACCCGTACTCCGATTCTTTTCTGCGCCCATAGCCAGTCCCATACTCGCTCGGCTTCTCATACCTACCAGACTCATATTCGCCCTCGGGTCTCCTTCCATACCCAGATCCATATTCCTCACTCTGTGGCCTCTCATTCCCAGACCCGTACTCCGATTCTTGTCTGCGCCCATAACCAGACCCGTACTCGCTTGGCCTCACATGCCCACCAGACTCATATTCATTTTCGGGTCTCCTTCCATACCCAGATCCATATTCTTCACTTTGAGGCTTGCCATACCCACCAGACCCATATTCAGATTCGGGTCTCCTTCCATATTCCTCACTGGCCGGCTTCACATAGCCATCAGACTCATACTCCAATCCGGGCCTATTCATTCCAGGCTGGAAACCGTATGCCGGTTGAGGTTCACCATAAGTGGATCCAGGTCGGGGCTTGGGACGAGCATAGCTGCTGTATTCAGTTTCAAGAGCTTCATCAGCGTAAGCAGATGGCTCAGAGTAAGAGGAGTAATTGGGGCGATCGTAGTCAATTTCACCGGAGGTTGAGCTGATTGGATAGCAGGTCTCATCGGACGGTGGGAATGGGCGACCGTACGTTAAGGCAATGTCGTATCCACCACCGTATGGGGTGGGATCGTACTCATCGTAATCGTCTACCTGGTCATCATCACCTCGAGAAAAGAACGGCATCGTTTTTTTTTTTTTTTTTTTAATCTGGTTTTGTCTGAATGAAGATCAGGGAGGGGAGGGGGAGGGGGGGGTTATATTGTATTTTTGTGGTAAGGAACGATGTCGCTTTATGATGGGAATGCTTGCCACGAATTGAAATATGTGGTGGGGTATAATAATGGGAATCGAAAGGTATGCGGGTACGTGGATGTGTTTAATTGGAGGTGTGGTCTAATCAGAGGTCCTGCCACAAAAAAATTTATTGGGAGACGCGGTCGATACCCTGGGCCGACATATCCCGAGTCTATGTCTATAGCCTTGCCCGAATCTCTTTTGATTCGGGGTGTGGTTTTATTATTATTTTTTTCTCCTTTTTATTTTTTTATCCAAAGAGCTACGGAGCTTGTTACAAAATGTTATAGATATTATTTATTTAAAAATATATTAAAATAATATTTTTTTATAATAATATACTAAATTAACAAAAAATAAAAAAATATATTAATTTAAAATTAAAAAATTAAAAATTTTCAAAAACATAATTATATAATAATATTACCGTGTCCATTTTATTTTACCTCTCTTAATCCGCAATTATTTACGACTACATGATGTAATATATAAAAACAACTAAATAACAAGATATATTCATTAAAATTGCACATATTTTACTATTTATTATGATAATGGATTTATAGTTTTATTTTTTCTAAAAAAATCAAAAAAATTTAAGTGGGAGATATTTTTTATTTTTTTGTCTGGCTCATTAGCCATTTAATGTACATGTTTTTTTTATAATTTTTTAAACAGATAAATGATTTAATTACTCTTTTCTAAAAAAATTTAAAGTTATTGACCAATAGTATTTGAGTCATTTTTTAAAAAAAAAAATACAATAAAAAATCAACTTTTCCATTGCAATTAAGAAAAAATGAACCTTGGACCTACAAAACTCTTGGTATTTTCAAATAGGTTTACCGGTTAATTTCAAAAACATTGAGGATAATTTGATATTTTTATCCTGAATTATTATTTTTTTTAATCAATAAAATTGCTAGCATGTGCTTACCACACGTTAGTGTGTAGGCATTCACGCCATTTGAGAAGCGTGTGTTGCATCTCTTAGTGGCAGAACCAGCCTTTCCACCTTGTTATTGGATGCTCCATCATGTCCTCTTCCTCCAAGTATGACACATGTTGTTGGTTGTGGGGTGGTTTGTCGGCGTGGTCTATGAGGCGAACCTCGTAATTACATGGTCATGCAACCTACAATCAAGATTGAGATTTGATCCCAGAAACCCAAAATAGGTCTGATAGGAGTGTGATACAATGAAAACCTGTCCCGAAGCACCAATACTATTGGAATGAGTAGAATGATGCCACGAAGCCAGTTTGATGCGAACCTCGTGATCACGCAACCCACAATCAAGATTGAGATCTGATCCCGGAAAGCCGAAATAGGTCTGATATGAGTGCGACACAATGGAAACCTGCCCCAAGGCACCAACACTATTGGAATGAGTAGAATGACGCCACGAAGCCAGTTAATCTTCGATAAGTCAGATTTAGTTCGTTCAAGAACTGAAGAATGCAAGAATCACTCTCACACATTAAAATTGAAAATTTCAGAATAATAATCATCAAAAGCTGCCGAAATTTTGGCCTACATGAGTTTAAATAGTTCTTGAAAAGTTAACCCTAATGGACCCTTTATGTGGACTTATACAAGGTCCATTCAAAACTGGCCCAAAACCCTAAAATAAAAAGCCCATAACTTAATCCAAACAAGCCTTGGATCCTAACTTAAAACAAAGTATGAATTAAGCCCAATCAAGCCTTGGGCTGTAGCTAACAAAATAAAATAAAGCCCTTATCTCATGGCCCAAATAAGGTTGTATTGGACCCTCTTGCACATGGATAAGATGTACTAGGATCTCCTTTTGATACTCCAATGGACCTTCCAATTCTGACTTGGTGGAAACCTTCAAAACCAATGCATTCAATGCGTCTTTCAATGTCTTTGTCTTGGACCGAGTCATTGGTCCATTTGAAACATGTAATGGGTCCTTGCTGGTGTTTCTAGGCTGGTCCACATCATAGTTAATTTTCGATAAGTCAGATTCAGCTCGTTCAAGAACTGAAGAATGCAAAAATCACTCTCACACATTAAAATTGAAAAATTCATAAGTAATAATCATCAAAGCTGCCGAAATTTTGGTTACATGCGTTTAAATAGTTCTTAAAAGTAACCCTAATAGATTTACCCATGTGAGCTGAATTGACCCCATACAAAACTGACCGAAAAACCCTAAATTAAAAAGCCTATAACCTGATCCAAACAAGTCTTGGACCCTAGCTCAAAACAAAGTTTTAATTAAGCCCAAACATGAAAGAAAATAATAAAAATAACTAATTAACACGACCAACAGATTGATGTCTTATTCTAAGTGCAGGAGTATTGATTAGTACTTAAAAATGTATTTTTATCAAGGTTTTATATCATAATTTAGCACTTGAAGTATCAATAACTCCTTAACCAAAGCATGTTTTATAATACCAAGTCTGATATTATAAGATACCTTAATATATGGTAAATGTTCATCTTAAATGCAAGCCTATCACATAAATCAAAGGATTGATTGATGAATTCAATTACTGATATTGTAAAGATAAAGAGAGGGTGAAACTTAGAAAAGTGATGCTGGTTCAGTCCAAACTGGAACACTGTTCAATAATTGGGTCGTATCTGGAGCTGTAGATCTCGTATTTAGGTTTACTTTATATGGATGGAAAGATAAGACATAGGCCTACAACTTTGATATAGAGTCCATGATTTAAAAAGGCCGTTTTCAAGTTCAAATTATAGCAACAACGGAGAAGTCTGAATTTGTTCAGTGTTCAGCCCATATCTCGAGTTCTAGAAGTCCAAATGACCTCAAATTTTTTTCCTGGAAAGCCGAGACAATTTCCTAGAACTTTCATGAGTAAAAGGAGTTCCAATTCTGACGTTAGCAATGATGTTTTGTTCAACAAGAAGATAAGGATTGTTACCAAGTAAAGATGTGGCCACCCACTCAACAATTATTCATCAAATCAATAGTTCCAGATTTTGGCCTATAAAAGGAGGCATTTGCCATGCATTTAGATATCTTGGTGTTCAGATCAAGATCATGCTCTTGCTCTCTTTCTTTGTATTTTGTAATGTTTAAGTTTTATTTTATGTTATATTAATCTCTTGTTTATGCTTTTCATTTCCTTTCTTTTACTTATATAATTATGCTCTTATCTTGTTTATTTATGTTTTTTTCTTTCATTATGTTTAGCTAAATCTATTATGTCAAGGTGAAAAGGTTAGACTAATGGTGTAAGAATACGTATAGTATAAACTCAACATGGACTTTAATGCTTGATAGTAACATGTTTTATATTTATTATCTTGCTCACTCTTAATACCTTGCTTGTTAAATGATTAATCTAGATTTGTGTTGAACAACCCTTGGTGTCAAATGCTTGGCACTTTCATAGCCTAACCGTATGGTATAACCTATACTTGTGCTATGAAAGGAACTTGATTTGTTGTTAACATAAGCTATCATCATGAATACCTGATAATATTTACAAGTATTGGCATTACTCGAATAAGATAATTAATGTAATCATATTAACAATTTATAATCTGATTGGAACCTCCTTTGTGTGTGGTTTCCAATTGAGTAATAAGAGTTTATACTATACTTGTTTGAAGTATCATTAGTAAATCCTCTAATCTTGACATTTGTTTTTATCATTGTTTAATCATCACATTAATCTTACATCTCAAAGTCCTCTTTATTATTACTAATACTATCATTATTATTATTCTTGTTGTTGTTGTTCTTGTTATTATTGTTGTTGTGTTGTTGTTATTTGTAATTTATATAGTTAACCTCCCTATAGTTTGACTTCGGTCTTGCTGGATTATTTATTACTTCGACACTCCTACACTTAGAAGTTGCCACTTCCAGTGGAACTAAGATTAGTTTATGATCAATCTCAAACCACTTCTAGTGAAACTGAGATTGATGAATCTGATGATTTGCAGATGGTGTATTTTCAAGAAGAATCAAAGGCATGTAATTGGAGACCATAAATTGAAGAATTGCCACCACGATCAATTGAGTCCATACCTTCAAGTGTTCAACCACCAAAACCTGATTTGAAGGCGTCATCATTTAATCTCAAATACTCATTTTTGGGAGAAAATGAAACTTTTCTCCATTTATTTTTGGTCAAAAAGTCTTGCTTTATAATTCTCGACTCCATTTATTTCCTAGAAAACTAAGATCAAGATGGAGCGGTCCCTTTATTGTGAAACATGTGTTTCCATATGGAGCCTGTAATATCGAGAATCCAAAGAATGACAATGTTTTCAAGGTAAATGAGCATCGTTTGAAAGTTTATTTTGATAATTTTTCGGTTGAAAATGATTCTATTAAATTGAGCGATCCTGTATATAAAGATTGATTCTTGTTCTCACATTGTTTTGTGTTTTGTTTTGGTGTAACTTTTGTTTTGCTAGTCTTTCTCTCACATCGGTCAAATAGCGGATAACGGTACTTCGTGACTTAAGTCGGTTCTTTTAGTTTCCCATAATAATTGATATCTGTATATATTTTTACAATTTTTTGCTCTTTCTCCCTTCTTTGAATCTTTTCCCCAATTCTCATTTGAAAATGGACACCACTCTTGAAAAATTGAAAAGGTATTTTCCTACTTTGCCTCCAAATACGATTACAAAAATTTACCGTGCTAGATGTGCAAAATTGAGGTTGTTAATACATCATGGAATTCTTGAAGATATTCGCTTGCTAATTGAAGCAAAGGTTCGATTATCAGGTGAGTCCAATTCTTTCATTTCACACATGCTTGGAATAGGTAAAAACACTTTTGCAAAGAAACATCGTGTAAAACGACTGAAAGTCTGTCACAGATGTGCCAAATGGACTTGTAATGCGACAAGTTATTCTTTAGGAATGGTATCTGTAAACCGTAAAGATAAAATACAATTCATTAAGGATGGCCTAAGTAAAGGGTCTTTAGATAATCTTTTGTTGACCCTTGAGACGCATCCTAATGGAGATGTGCATCGTGCAATTCATGATTTATGACCACATTTCTATAAAGAACATGCTTGATTTAGTCTTGGGAATCTGACTAAAAAAGACCCTTTGTGGAACTTACAAATTGTTTTTTTATTTTAACGTTTTGATTACTAAGGACTAATAATAAGCTGGTTGGGGGGTGTGATTAGTACTTCAAAGTGCATATTTATCAAGGTTTTATATCATCATTTTGTACTTAAAGTATTAATAACTCCTTAACTAAAGCATGTTTTATAATAACAAGTCTGATACTATAAGATACCTTAATATATGGTAAATGTTCATCTTAAATGCAGGCCTATCACATAAATCAAAGGATTGATTGATGAATTCAACTACTGAAATTGTGAAGATAAAGAGAGGGTGAAGCTTAGAAAAGAGATGTTGGTGTAGTCCAAACTGGAACACTGTTCGGTAATTGGATCATATCTCGAGTTCTAGATGTCCAAATGACCTCAATTTTTTGGACAAATTCTTAGGCCTACAACTTTCATGTGGAGTCCAAGATTTAAAAAGGCCGTTTTCAAGTTCAAATTATAGCAACAACAGAGAAGTCTGAATCTGTCCTATAGCCTAGACATTGTTCATTCTTGAGCTCATATCTTAAGTTCTATAAGTCCAAATAACCTCAATTTGTTTTCCTAGAAAGCTGAGATAATTTCCTTAAACTTTCATGGGTAAAAGGGGTTCTAATTCTGATGTTAGCAATGATGTTTTGTTCAAACAAGAAGATAAGGATTGGTACCAAGTCAAGATGTAGCCACCCACTTAACAATTATTCATCAAATCAATAATTCCAAATTTTGGCCTATAAAAGGAGGCATTTGCCATGCATTTAGATATCTTGGTGTTCAAATCAAGATCATGCTCTTGCTCTCTTTCTTTGTATTTTGTAATGTTTAAGTTTTATTTTATGTTATATTAATCTCTTGTTTATGTTTTTCATTTCATTTCCTTTACTTATATAATTATGTTCTTATCTTATTTTTTTATGTTTCTTTCTTTCATTATGTTTAGCTAAATATATTATGTCAAGGTAAAAAGGTTACACTAATGGTGTAAGAATAAGTATAGTATAAACTCAACATGGACTTTAATGCTTGATAGTAACATGTTTTATATTTTTTATCTTGCTCACTCTTAATACATTGCTTGTTAAATGATTAATCTAGATTTGTGTTGAACAACCCTTGGTGTCAAATGCTTGGCACTTTCATAGCATATCCGTATGGTGTAACCTACACTTGTGCTATGAAAGGAACTTGATTTGTTGTTAACATAAGCTATTACCATGAATACCTGATAATATTTACAAGTATTGGCATTACTTGAATAAGATAATTAATGTAATCATGTTAATAATTTATTATCTGATTAGAACCTCCTTTGTGTGTGGTTTTTAGTTGAGTAATAAGAGTTTATACTAAACTTGTTTAAAGTACCATTAGTGGATTCTCTAACCTTGACATTTGTTTTTATTATTGTTTAATCATCACATTAATTTTACATCTCAAAGTCTTTATTATTACTATTACTATTATTAATATCATTACTACTACTACTACTACTACTACTACTACTACTACTACTACTATTATTGTTGTTGTTATTACTACTACTAATTATTGTTATTGTTGTTGTTATTGTTGTTTTATTGTTATTGTTTATAATTTAAATAGTTAACCTCCCTGTGGTTCGACCCCGGTCTTGCCGGGTTATTTATTACTTCAACACTCCTACACTTGGGAGAAGACATTAATCTTTTGGTCGTGTTAGCTATCTTTAGCATAAGCAGATGAGACTTATTCCCTGGATGTCACCATAGCTCTCAACTCATCTTTATGAGCTAAAATGCTTTGCAATGCAATGAAATTGGTAGCAAAACGAGTAAGAGCTAGACAAGGTTTTTTTTTTTTATGCGAACCTCGTGATCACATGGTCACGCAACCCACAATCAAGATTGAGATCTGATCCTGGAAAGCCGAAATAGGTCTCATATGAGTGCGACACAATGGAAACCTGCCCCAAGGCACCAACACTATTGGAATGAGTAGAATGACGCCACGAAGCCAGTTAATCTTCGATAAGTCAGATTCAGTTCGTTCAAGATCTGAAGAATGCAAGAATCACTCTCACACGTTAAAACTGAAAATTTCAGAATAATAATCATCAAAAGCTGCTGAAATTTTGGCCTACATGAGTTTAAATAGTTCTTGAAAAGTTAACCCTAATGGACCCTTTATGTGGACTTATACGAGGTCCACTCAAAACTGACCCAAAACCCTAAAATGAAAAGCCCATAACTTAATCCAAACAAGCCTTGGATCCTAGCTTAAAACAAAGTATGAATTAAGCCCAAAAAAGCCTTGGGTTGTAGCTAACAAAATAAAATAAAGCCCTTATCTCATGGCCCAAATAATGTTGTATTGGACCCCTCTTGCACATGGAAAAGATGTACTAGGATCTCCTCTTGATACTCCAATGGACCTTCCAATTCTGACTTGGTGGAAACCTTCAAAACCAATGCATTCAATGCGTCTTTCAATGTCTTTGTCTTGGACTGAGTCATTGGTCTATTTGGAACATGTAATGGGTCCTTGCTGGTGTTTCTGGGCTAGTCCGCATCACTTTTCCTCCAGTGAACTTCCTCATCAAATACAATGGATAATGACACAATCAAAAGATTGATGTCTTCTCCCAAGTGCAGGAGTGCCAAAGTAATAAATAACCCGGCAAGACCAGGGTCGAACCACAGAGAGGTTAATTGTATAAATTATAAATAACAATAGAACAACAACAAAAACAATAATAACAATAATAGTAGTAGTAGTAGTAGTAGTACTAATAATAATAATAATAATAATAATAACAATAATAATAAAAAGAAGAAGAGGAAAAAATTAATGAGAACTTTGAGATAGAAGATTAATGTAAGGATTAAACAATGATAAAAACAAATGTCAAGGTTAGAGGATCCACCAATGGTATTTCAAACAAGTATAGTATAAACTCTTATTACTTAATTTGAAAACCACACATAAAGGAGGTTCCAATCGAATGATTTATCATTAATAGCTCATTATAAATTATTAACATGATCATATTAATTATCTTATTTACATAACACCAAACTTTTAAATATTATCAGGAATTCATGATGTTAACTGATGTTAACAACAAATCAAGTTCTTTTCATACCCTAGGTGTAGGTAATACCATACGGTTGGGCTATGAGAGTGCCAAACATTTATTGTACCAAGTGTTATACAACACAAATCTAGATTAACCATTTAACAAGCAAGATATTAAGAATTAGTAAGATAAAAAGATAAGACATGTTAATATTAAACATTAAGGTCCATGTTGAGTTTATACGATACTTATTCTTACACCATTAGTGTAACCTTTTCACCTTGACATAATGAACTTAGCTAAACATAATGAAGAAGAGAAACATAAATAAACAAAACAAGAACATAAATAAGATACAAGTTAACTAAGGAAAGGAAAGGAAATGAAAAACATAAACAAGATATTAATGAAAGGAAAACTTAAGAATTACAAAAAAATATAAAGAGAGAAATAAATAGCATGAACTTGATCTGAACAACCAAGCCAACCAAATGCATGGTAAATGCCTCCTTTTATAGGCTAAAATTCAGAATTATTGATTTGATGACTAATTGTTGAGTGGGTGGCCAACTTTTGACTTGGTGAAAATTCTTATATTCTTGACTGAATAAAACAAAAATGCTACCATCCGAACTGGGTCTACTGTAAAACATGAAAGTTTTAGCAAATTGACTCAGCTTTCCAGAAAAACAAATAGAGGTCATTTTGACTTCTAGAACTCTAGATATGGGCCAAACACTGAATAGTGTTTGGGCTGTAGGACAGATTCAGACTTCTCCATTGTTGCTATAATTTTGACTTGAAAACGGCCTTCTTAGATCTTGATGAAAACATGAAAGTTGTAGGCCTATGTCTTACTAAATCTGTGTAAATATTTGAGGTCATTTGGACATCTAGAACTCAAGATATGACTCAATTACCAAACAGTGTTCCAGTTTGGACTGCACCAACATCTCTTTTCTAAGTTTCACCCTCTCTTTATTTTCACAAATTTCAGTAGTTGAATTCATCAATCAATCCTTTGATTTATATGATAGGCCTGCATTTAAGATGAATATTTACCATATATTAGGGCATTTTATAGTACTAATCAGATAACAATTATTATAAATGTATTTTGTGATACTAAAAGCATGCTTAACAACACAATAAACTGACTGCAATTTACCAATGTCTTGGAGTATGAGGTTGATGCATTGAGTAGCACAAAAATATCAAAATATTAAAGGAAATTCTTCCATCAATAACTTGCCAGCAACAACATAATTTGTAGTATTATCAGTCACCATATGTGCAATGTTTTCTACCCCAACATACAAAACAACCTCTTTAAACAACTGATACAACAATCTAGTAGTCTTTGAGACATCTGATACATCCACAGTTTCAAAAAAATTATTTCTTTAGGACAATATACTAAGAAGTTAATCAAAGTCCTTCGCTTCTGATATGTCCATCCATCAGCCATTAATGTGCAACCAGTCTTCTTCCAAATCTCTCGATAACTCTCAACATAAATCTTCACTTCATCAATCGTTTTTGCCAAGTAATAACCACGAATAACATGCAAGTTTGGTCCTTTAT